>NW_007247201.1:37391-85762 GCF_000164805.1 Carlito syrichta
TGACCGCCGGTTCCCTTCCCCGGCGGTAGCCGAGATGCTTTTTTTTTTAATCTTCCCGTTTTGCAAGCCATGGGACCATGAGGCCGCTGTCTCCCTCTTGATGATCTCTGCAGAGAGCAAGCCAAACCCAGGGAGGACCGCACCCCTTCTTCCTAACGGCGGGAGCGCTGTGGGTTTCATTGCGTCTCCAGGAAAGCGGACCTGGGAGCCGCTGGCGGAAAAAAATCATCTTTAATTATTTCTAAAAACTGTAGGCATGCGCGTTCCAGCTGATAATTCATGCTTTGTGCAGCATTTAGACACATTCCTAAAGAGCATTCGTAGGAGATGAGGTGCCTTTTCCTTTTTTTTTTTCCTTTCATGTCACCCTGTAGGAAGCTCCATGCCTTGCCCCCTGGACACCAGACAGCCATCAGCCCTGCCAAACTTGTCCTGGGGAAGCCGAGGGGAAGCTGCGCAGCGTGAAGAAAGTTCGCAGAGGCTCCTCCTGGCCCTGCGGGGTTTCTCATGCCAGCAGTGCATCGGCTCCCTCGGTCCTTGCCTCACGATAGCCGGGTGTGTAGGCAGCGCGCTCATTTGTGTTTATCCATATTGGAGCTTGGGGGTCTAAACGGGTCCAGGCCCTGCTGTCCTACCCTTCCAGCCCAGCTTCCTGGTTGATACTGAACTGCTTCAAAGGAGGCCTACTTCTTGTTGCCCATTCCATGCTGTGTTCACATGGACTCTGTGGCAGGGGTTTGGATGTTTTCTGTCATTGAATAAAACTTTTCACTTTGGAATATGTTTTCTACTCTCTGCTAGCTCACGTAAGTCCTGCAGCAACTGTGAGGTAGGCCCATTTTACAGATGGAAAAAGTGAGGCACGGAGTAGTTGCCCAAGGTCCCAAAGTCAAGTTTCTGAAGCATTATAATTAAAGTGTTGAGTGAACACTACAATAAGACTGAAGCACATTGAGAATCTAGTTCTGGCCAGGCATGGTGGCTCAGCCTGTAGTCCCAGCACTTTGGGAGACCCAGGCGAGAGGATTGCCTGAACCGGGAGGTTCGAGACCAGCCTGGGCAACTTGGAGAGACCTTGTCTCTACAATAAATCACGAAAACTAGCCGGGCATGGCGGTGTGCATCTGTAGTTCCAGCTACTTGGAAGGCTAAGGCAGAAGGATCGCCTGAGCCCAGCAGGTCAGCGTGACACTGCACTCTAGCCTGGCGACAAAGAGTGAGAATCCAACTCAAAAAAAAAAAAAAAAAAATCCACTTGTGCTTTTCTTTTCCCACTTAGCCATGCTTTTGGGGGCTTACAAACCAATTCTTGCAAAGCTTACTACTCTACCCTGTCCTTTCATAAACCAGAGCCTAGCCTCTGATATCAGAAATCATTCATTTCTCTTGATGTAGAAAGATGAAGGTGTTATCCTGAGTGGCAGGACAAAATAAAACCACAAGACCAGAGTGCATTTATGGATAAATATATTAGCAAATAAATACGTTTCTCAACATAGTGCCTGATTCAAGCGTCTTTCTGTCTGGTTCAGATATAAATATCCATGTGGGTGCCTAGGTGCTAGTCTCCCCCTGATTTTGAGGGAGGAAGGTTCCCAAGTGGGATCCTGTGCCCACTTTGCCCCCACATTCACATTCCAAATGGGATAACACCTGAGGGGCCAGCTATGGTGAGGCTGCCCCGGGATGAATGTCACCCTAAGGAGGCCTCTCAGCCCTTGCCCACTCGGTATAAGCTGCCCAGGCCAGATTTCCTGCCTCAACTCCACTCTCGCAGGCACACTTTCCTGGGGGTCTCTGGCCTGTTAGGCATATACTGGGGAGCTAGGCCTCTGGCCCTGCAAACTCAAGGGTCATACTTTGCTTCTCCTTTATTCCCCTGCTCCCCATCCCTGCTCTGAGACAAAACTTCTCCCAGAGAATAACTCTTTGTTGTTCCTGCTCAGCTTAAGCCTGCCTTTTCTACTTTCATTCCATCCTTCCTCTTCCCAGATGAAGGCCCGCAGAAATTCTTTGCTTTGGGACTTGAAGACAGGAGATCTTCAAGGAAGTTTTTCCTCCCCAGAATCCCTACTCCCATCCACCAGAAGAACTGGGACTGCTGGAGTGACAAGGGCACAGCTGTGCCCATCTCATGGATAGAACTCTACACTGTATTGGGAACACCCTTTTTTTTAGTGCTCAGGGCTCACCTATGTTCCTGGTCCTTTTGGCAAAGAAGAAAAATGGTAGAGCTGGGTTTAACCTGATATAGCAGCTTACCATGGAGGGGCCAAAGCTGGTGTGCAGAACTCACCCAGGAAGGAGGTGATAAGGGGTCACACATTCCACTGAGCCCACTGGCTGGTACGAACATGAGATCTGGGGCAAGAGAGACCTAGTAGGGCTGGGGAAAGGAGCAGCACCTTTGTAACACCTAGCTACCCATACCTAACTTTCTCCCCTCCAAACATTTAGCCACAGGCAGTGGCTGGTTGCCTGGCTAGACATGGACTTGCTGCACTGCTGATGTATTCTGCAGACAAGGTCCGGAGCTGGAGCAGGAAATAGCACCTCCAGCACCCCCACCATCACTGCTTCTCTTCCAGAGCTTCCAGGAAGTGTGGAAAAAGAGAGATGTTTGCTGACGTCCTTTCTTCTCCCAGGAGCAGGACTCTGTGCCAGGTAGGGCCCAAAGTCATCTGGAGCATATTCTTGGTTGGAGCCAGGCCTGACGTCTCATACTGCCTGTTCACATAGCTCCTCGAGTTCCTCCTCCGAGTCTGTATTTAGAGACGGGAGAAAAAAGGTCATTGAGGGTTGGGCCAGGCTCCTTCTCCCTCCTGCTTAAGAGTATGGCTGGGAGGGGAGGAGGGAGGGGGAGCAGGGAAAGTGTCTGGAAAGGGTGATCAGATTGAAAGTGGAGTGGGGCCCCTGTTGGGACAACGGGGAGAGAAAAACAAATCTAGAGAAAGAGAAACATATATAGCAACCAGTGTGTTATCAATGCTTAGTATTCATTCATTCACCCAATAAATATTTATTAAGCATTGTGAGTTTGGTCTGCTACCATGTGCCAAATTAGAAGACCAGAAAGAATAAGCAGGGACCTGATAATCTCATAGGAGACTCAAAGGTGTGCCTGCAAATGGCTATAGTGCCAGTGGGACAGGACAGAGGTTATAAGAGATGCATCAAGGATGTGGGGAGACCATGTCCAAGTGCAGCAATCAGGAAAGGCTTCCTGGAAGTAGGGTTAAATGAGCTGGGCCTGCAGGAATAGGTACAAATTGGATTTATGGGAATAGGGAAGGCAGGAGGATATTCTGGGCTGTAGGAACTACATGGAGTTTTTTACCCAGTTTGGCTAAAGCACAGAGCCAGGGAAGGGGAAGGAAGAGAATAGAAAATAAGGTTGGGAACAAAGACGGGGGCAGGCTGGTACTGGAGCCAGCAGATTGGATGTTTCCTTACTATGGACAAACAGAACATCTGAAGGTTTCTGGACAGTTTATTTTAAGGCAGATGGCCCTGGCATCTGCATGGAGGGTAGCTGTGGGGGGGTGCAGTGCTGCACAACTCCATGAGACACAACACTGATGGGCAGCATCCACCTTCATGGCACGGTGAGACAGAAGGGAAGAGTTAGGAGGCTGCTGCGTGGATCCTTAGGCTGTCCCTGACACTGGCAGGCTGTCCGACCTGGACTTGAGGAGGATATGATAAAGCTAGCAGAGATACAGTTCATTGAAACTGGCACTGCTGGGATGTGAGGAGCTGGGAACAGGGAGGCGCTGAAACGAGTTCTGAGTTTGGGAGAAAAGGGAAGTGGTGGTCTGGCACGGGCAGCACTGAAAGTACACACATGACAAGGTCCAGACGGAATCACAAACACATGGCCAAAGTTTGCATTACACAGCTCTACAAAAGCCATCATCCTCTGAACTGTAGCTATCTGCATCCCTGGCTTCGCATGGGCCTGGATGTCCTGGTTGGCAAGTTCCATGCCCTCAGACCCTAACCTGGGACTAGCACAAAACAAGCATACAGTCACAAGGAAAAAGGGAGGGAGGGAGGAAAAGAGTGAATGAATGAATCATAGAAGCTCTCAGATCCTGCCTGTAGGATTCCTAGACTGTGAGATCTTATATTTCAGGACCTTTGGGTCCTCTCTTGGGGTGGAAGGGTTCTCCTAGCAATGGAGGTAGACAAACAGCCATGTCATCCACAAAATGGGAGGAGCTGGGGAAGAGTGGGAAGGGAAAGCTCTGGAAGGGGAAGGGAGCATTTAGACAAATAAACACTAAGTTAAAGTTGAGAGTTTACATTCTCACCCATTGTTTATCATCCAGGGATGCAATGAGTCCTCAAGAAAATGAGGTTGGTCTTATTAACATGGGTGCTTGGAAGAGAAGTCTTACTTGTTCCTTTACCACAGGGGCAGAGGAAGAAAAACCTAAGGATCCACAGGGTTGCCTAGAACCACCTGTGGTTTCTTTTTTTTTTTCTTTCTGTCATTCACATGGTTCTCATATAGCCTATTGTTATGGTTATCTGTAATTATTTCTCCTAAAAAGATCATGCTTTCCCCAAGGAACACTTCATGGCCTTCTTTGTATTTAGAGCTAATAGTGAGCTGGGAGCATTGGTTGTGCCAATTATTAAAACAGTGGAACACCTCTGTTTGAGCTGCTGCTCATGTGCCTTTCTGGTGCCTCAGCCATACCAGCACCTCTCTCCAGGGTAACACTGGGTGGAGCTGGGGTGCTCCAGTGCTCTAGCCAATGTGTTATGCTGTGCTGGCGGCTCGATATTTAGAATATCACCTCTGCTGTATCCTTCTCAGCTTCCATCAACCCCTTGCTGGCCAACTTCACCTCCTGCAATGTTCAACTCTAGTCTCCTCTCCCCACCACACCTGCTACCCCTGAAAACTCACCAGGCTGGGCTGGCAGCACCTGGCAGTGTAGATGAGGGCATGGTCTGCCCTCCGGGGTGTCAGAACTCCATTCAGAAGGCCCCTCCCCAGGTGGGTGTGGCCCCAGGGGCCGGCGTGGAGTCAGACACAACCACACTGTCTGTGAACTGGAGTAACAGGGACCTGGGGTTTCTGGTAGCAGCCTCCTGTCCAGGCCTGGAGGTCCAAAGATCAATGGGTGGGCCTCTGAGGACCAAGGATATGCCAGGTTAGGGCTGTAATGAGGGAAAATCTGGCAAGTTGGGTGCACAGTGGAGTCCTGGGTCCGAGAAGCTGAGGTGGGCTCTGAGGGACCCCCCCGCCGTTTTCTCTGTGGGTGTCGGACAGAGAGGCTAGATTTCTGCATGTTGAAGAGACCACTGGTACTAGGACAGGGGCTGGAGGCTTCAGCTGGCCCAGGGGCTGGCTCAGGGAGGGCCCTGGGTCGTTGTGGGTTGGGCAGCTGCCCTGAAGGTGCTGCCGGGATGGATCTGGCAACTTGGTGATCAGGAGGAGGAGGCTCCGGCTGGGGTTGTGTCTGAGGAACAGCAGGCCTGGAATGGGGGACACCGGTTTCTGGGCCAGGCTTCCTGCCATGCCACTGAAACCGCTTTTTATAGTGGTGATGCCGGTGGCGGTGGTAGTGGATGTGGCTGGAAACCTGGGTTTCCCCTGTGGGCACCACTGAGTCCAAGGAACGGGGCCGAGAGGCCACGCTAGGCTGCATGTCCACTGCTTTGGGATCCCCTTCAGGGCTGCAGTACACCAAGGGGTCAAAGTCACTGCTCAGGGAGCTGCGGAAGGTAGAACTGCTACCATGGATGCCCTGCAGGCTGACGTCTGTGCAGTTGACCACAGAGTCACTGGAAGAGCCGTGACAGGGTCCTGAGCTGGAGTCACTGGCTGGCCCATCTGCCAGGTATCCACTGCGTTCCGTGCAATAGCTTTCTCCAGACCCACTGCTGTCATGAGGCCTGGCCCGACGCAGGGGCACTGGGCAGGTAGCAGGGTGTTGTGAGGTGCATCGGAGGTGGCCCAGTCCCCAGCCCTGTGCGTAGGGGTGCTGGGCCACTGCCAGACGCTGTTGCTGGCCTGTAGCCCGGGCATGTGCAGCTCTTGGGGGGCGGTGATGCCGAGGGTCTGAGCCTGGATCCTGGGATGGCAGGAAGGGACTAGGTCGTGGGGGCCGAGCCACAGTACTCCGGGAAGGGCCCAGCAAGTAGGCAGCAGGGAGGTGGTAGTGGGCATGGCCAGGATGCTGGCGAATGAGATGGAGTCTCCGACCTGGTTCTTGGTAAGATCGAGAAGGCTCCAGGGACTGGGAAAATGAATCTCCCTCTGGGAAAAAAGAACAAAGAGCACAGGTATTTGACTCCATAAACCTATGGAGAATGCATTCAGAAAGGTGTGACTGTCACTAACCTATTTGACCCTGCATAGCCTGTGAACTCAGAGTTTGGGGGGACCAAGAACATCCCTCACTGCCTGTGCTGTGGGACTTCTGGTTCCCACCAGTCCACTTGTCTGCCCTGGGAGTCCCACTGGGCATGCTGATCCCTGCTTCTCCCACCAGCCACTTGGGGCTCCTTCACCCAGGGCCACTACTAACACATTGGCACCTTTAGGTGAATCAGAAAAGGGCTCTCTGAAGATAATTATTTCACTTTCATCTTTTAGAAAACTGTCATAATATATTGATTCTGATACAGTAGGATGCCTTATTGCTAGAAAATTGAAATAATTAATATATAAATCACCCAGATTTATAGAATCAACAAGGTTGTTACAAAATATAAATATTTTTAAGATAATAAAGATGTCTACATCATAACTGGCCCTCTCCTCAGGTGAGATGCCCCGAGCAGCACAAAGCCTAAATGACTACTGTGGCAGTTCTGTTTCCCTCTCAGCTTCAAGACAGAGGCTCCTTCCCAAAATGAATCCACATTCTAGACCCATCTGCCTGCACTCAGGGGAGCCCTTGGCCCACTTCCTACCTATGATGTTGAACATGCAGAGGGGGCAAGTCCGATGCTGATGTAGCCAGGGGTCCACGCAGGTACGATGGAACTCATGGAGGCAGGAAATGACCCGTAGCTCCTGGAAAAAAATGGGTCCAAAGGTTTCCACAGCTGCCGGAATGGCCAGGAGCTGGGACATCCCCAACTCCTTTGGGCCTCTCCTTCTTGACTCACTTGCAAAAGTCCTCACAGTACAATAGAAAAGCTGTGCGTTCTGGTATCAGGTAGGCCTGGATACTGTTTTCTGCTGTACAACGAGGATAAAAAGCTAACCTACCCGCCTTTCACTGCCATGGGGCGAAAATAAGATAATACATCTAAAGCACCACCACAGCCTGGCACATGGATGCACTCTCAACAAACAGTAGTGTTCTTCACTGGAAGACCAGAAAGTGACCAAACCTCAGGTGGTACCCTACCTCTGCCCCACAGGATACACAGGACACAGATGTAGCCAGGGCACCAGTCCACCCTCGCCCCAGCTTCAATCTCCCTCCTCGATCTGGTCACGGAAGTGAATCACAGGGCCTGCTTACCTGCCCCTCAGAGAACTCCTCCAGGCAGATGGCACACACAGGAGCTGAGCTGCAGCTGCTACCTGAGTCTGGCCACTCACCCCGGGCCCTACTGCAGCTGGCCTGGTACCTCCTGGTGGCCAGCTGGCTGATGGCCCAGGCCGTTCGCCGCTGAAGGGGATCCTGGGAAAAACAAGCAGGGTTCAGAATGGGGGGGCATGGGGTCCCCTTCTCTGTCCTCTGGACATCAGCTTGGCCTCAGTTCCCAGTCACCCAGTTAGGCCTCATGGCCAATTGCCCACCCCTGGGAGTTTGTCCCCTTGGAGCTCATATGTGGCTCTGCCAAGCAGGCCAAGCCCTCCCAACCCACCTACCTGCTCACACTGTCGACTTTTGTCCCCTTGATGGCCCAGAAGAGAAACTTTTTACCCAAGTGCTACTGAGTATCCCAACTTGGATATCCAACAGGCGTGTCAAACTTGACATGTGCCAAACTGAACTTGTAATCCTATTAACCATCCTCAATCACAAACCTGACTTCCCCGAGTCTTCCCCATTTCAGTAAGTGGCAAGTCCGTTCTTTTAATTGCCGAGACCATTGATTTTGACTCCTCTCTCTCACATCCCACAATCAACTCATTAGTAAACCCAGTGGCTTTGCCTTCAACAAAAACCTGGAACCTAACAACTCCTCACCATTTTCATGGCCACCTTCCTAATCTAAGCCACTAGTACTGTCACCCAGATTCCTGTAATAGCTTCTTAGCTGGTTTCTGTGTCCAGCCTTACTTCCCTGGAGTCTACTCTCATTAAAGCAGCAAGAGTGATCAGGTTAAAGCTCAAGTCAGATCATGGTGCTACTTCCCTCAGAACACTGCAGGAGCTCCCATTTCACCCAGAGTAAAACACAAATGACCTTAACAGGCCAATACGACTGTGTCCTCTTCCACCTCCTCCACCCCTGCCCCACTCACAGTCTTCATGCTGTTCCTCAGCCATGCCTGGCACCCTCGGCCTCAAGGCCTTTGCCCCTTACTCTTCTCTCTGCCTCAATCACTTTCTCCTCACAGACCTGCGTGGATGACCCTCACACTCAGTTAGGGTCATTGCTGTAATGTTGTCTTCCCAATGTGGCCTTCCCTGGACTTGCTTTCAAAGCGAACCCCGTCTCCTTTCATTCCCTTTCTCCTTTGCTATTTTATTTTTCTCTGTAGCACATAACACCTGTTATGCTAAAATATTACCTGTTTTACTTATGTATGTTGTTTATTGTCTGTCTTTTCCCACTAGAATGGAAGCTCCTTGAGGACAGGGATTTTTCGTCATTTTGTTCACTGCACTATCCCCAACACCTGGCCCTGGAGCTCTGTATATTTGTTGAATAAATGAATGAATGAATGAGCAATATGGGGAGAGGCTGCTGGAAATCAACAAAGACAGATACTAGGGTATTTAGATGTCAACTGCTTCATGGGCACAGAGGTGCCTGTCTTCCTCACGTTCTCCTTCCTGCTCCCCACCCACCTCACATACACACGCCCACCTCCACCAGAGAGCCCACAGCACTCACCGGTCTACTGTGGCGGGGGCGGCACCGGATGCGCAGCACCGAAGCCAGAATGACCACAAAGATGGTGCCCACCACTGTCAGCAGGATCCACACATCATAATCAGGCTAGGGGAATGACAGAGAGGGAAAGGGTCACACTTCTGGAGGGAGCTGGGCCAACACGGGAGGAAACACAGGAGCCCAGGAGACAGACAGCTAGAGGCTCCCTTGAGTCTTCCACCTGGGGGGTGAACAGGATGAACCTGGAAGTGGGATTTGGTGGGCCCTCTCTAGCCAAGGGTGCTCACAGAGAGGGTCCTCCAGATGCCAGCTATGAGAAGTACCATCTGAAAACCTGCATGCTTGGGAGAAGGAGAAAGGGACCCCACTGCAAGGTGGGCAATACTTGCCAGTGAGCAGCTTGGTGAGGTTCCTAGCAAGTGGAGAATTGGGTGAGGGGGACAGAAGGTGAGGGGGCCGGAGGCCAGACTTTCATTCCAGCTCTGCTATTCCATGCCATGAAACCACAGAGCTAAAAACAGCTTTAGAACTCATCTGCCCCAACCTGTCATCCTGCAGATGAGACCCAGTGAGGGGGAAAACTTGCCCAGAGGCACACAGCTGATGAATGAAGTTGGCCTAGAGGGTTTCTAGAATCCCTTTCCGGGAGTCTAAGGGCTTTTTGTGGGAGTGGCCACAGGACAAGTAGGGGGGGGGTGCTGGTTATAGAGGTCTGGTGTGCTTACCCAGGCCGGGGACTCCTTCAGCTCAATCCTCACATGGGCTTTTCGGTTCTTGTACACAAACTCCATCAGCTTCTCTGCGTCACGACCCCAGATCAACACCACTGGCCACGTCAGCCCCAGCGGCTGCTGCAGCTGCAGGAGGGAAAGTGCCCAGAGAGCTGCAGTAACTTCTCCATCCCCTGAGAACCTCACCTTATGCCATCCAGCCCCTCCTCGAACACTCACTATCCCTGGGTACCTGCTCAGCAGCAGCTCGATCCTCAGTGATGTCAAAGAGGACAGCACTAGCTCCTCGCTCACCCGCCATCCGGGCCTGCAGGGGCACATAGCACAGGTTGGGCTGGATTCAGAGAAGGACACAGCCATCCACGGCCCAGCCTCACCCCTCACACATGCATCCCTTCCCACTGCTGCGCAGTTTCACGTATATATGCAAGGGGTCAGTGGATCTAGGACCCCCTTTCTGCCCCCTGAACTCACCCAGGTCCCACTGCCTTCGAAGGATAACATTGTCTTTCCTTCTATAACGGATCAAACCCTTAACAGGGGTTTACTGGGTGCCAAGTGGTGGACCTGGTTCTAAGGCTAAGTAAGGACCACTGTCAGGGTTCAATCAAGCGGAGGATGAGAGAAGACAGGAAGAGTGGTACACAGCTCCTTCAGATGAGCTGGGTTTTCCAGGGCCTGGCCCTGCCTGTGCAAGGAGACTGCAGGGCATCCCCCCAGCTGAAGCAAAGCTCCAAGAACCTGGAGTAGTGCCCTCACCCAGAGTGTCCGTGGCAAAGCCCAGCCTCAAGCCATCTCTTCTTGCCACATTCTGGTTTGCCAATTCTTTCTCTGGCTCCAGTTCAAGGACTTGGAGGAGTCCCTGGCCAGTGCTTTATGCCTTCACCCTCTCTCTTGGCATGCATTAGAGACTCGAGTGGGGAGCGACTGTTCCCACAAGAGGCTGTTCTCACAAGGATACAACATGCACATGTGTTCATGTGTGTTCACCAAGGGCTCCAAGAGCCACCCAGGCAGAACAAAAAGCAGGACTCTAGGAGTATGTGTGGGGGTAAGAGAAGGGAGATAAGTGCTAAGGGTGGGGTGGAGGCAAAACGGCCAACAGACAGCAGATGCCTGAAGGAGCTGCCCCCGAATTCAGTGCTGGGCCTCCTCACCTAGCGCAGCGCTCTTCAGCCTTCCTCCCTAGAGCAAAGGCTTCTCTGCTGAGGGCATCAAACTGTGGCCTCACACCCCTGGGCTCCCTGCTGAGTCTCTGGAGTCTTCCTGCAGGCAGTGAAGGAGTTAACTCTTCTGCAAGTAGTAGTGGCAGCAAGAGGAGCCAGTGCTGGGACTTACTCACACACTCAGCACTTTGATCTCTGCTTGTCTTCCTAGGGAGAGCCTGTCGGGGCAGGTCTCCTGCCAGGCAGGCTGGGAGCAGCTCCTTGTTCCTGCTCCCGGCTCCCCAGGCAATGGCAGGGCCCAAGGGGCCCCTCAGAACCACTGCCTGCAGGCAAGGGAGCTGGAGGGGCTGGTGGAGACACTCACATGGAGACCCGTTTTGGTCTGGAGGGTAACTTCCCTCTTCCTTCCTTTCCTCCACCTGCACCCAGGCCCAGCCTAGGCCCAGCCAGGTTTACCAGGTGAAATGACTGGAATTCACAGGACTCCAGAATGGAATTGCTGAGGACATTGAGAGGTCGTAGTTGCATCCTCCCACTACCTGCTTCCTCCCAGGAAGCCCACCCCCTCAGGCTACTCCAGGCAGGTAGAAGATCCCCAAGTTTTCAGAGCCCCTTCGGCAAGGACATGGGCAAAGTGCCAAGGGCACAAGAATCCCTGGTAGGGGAATCCTACTGGTAATCTCCCATTTCAAGGAGTGGGACAGGCCACCCTGGTAGTCATGGAATTGAGACTCCCAGGCCTCAGGTTTCCCAACTCTGAAACAGGACCCTGGACCCAGACTGGCCAGGAAGAGCATGAGGGAGGGCAAAGACTCCCTTCTTTGGAGATTTGCTTACTTCCTAACCCCTCACCCTTTGAAGAATTGGGATAGGAAAGGTGGAAAGCAATTACTGTGACATTCAAACACCCTAGTCTATTACAGCCCATAATTACAAAGTTGTAAAAGTGATCAAAGAGCCCAGAGCATTGGCCAATGGGGGGGGGCACGACGACAGGACGACAAACAGGACTTTCAGGTAGTGGGTTCCTGTGCCCAGAGTTCTAGGAATAAAAAGCAAGCTCTGGGGACAGATGGTGGCCCAATCTAGGTCGGACTTCAGCCTCCAAAGTACCTGTTCTTAACTATCAGGTAGTGGTCTCCATGGTAAGAGAGGCAGGGCTTACACTCATCTGCTCTTCCTGTCTGCCTGTACCCAAGAAAGTAAGTGGGAGGCAGAAAGAGGCCCCAGGACAAGACTGGACTTTGGAAAGACAACCCAGAGACCTCTTTGGAAGCTCCAGAGTCAGCCAGTAAGTCTGCTGTGGTCTGTAGCAGCAGGAGCCATCACAGAGAGAGCACTGAGAGTGAACTGGGATTCTGCCTGTCGCTCGCGGGACTCACTGGTCAGCAGCTGCACTTCTTTGGACCTTAGATTTTCCTCTCTAGACCACAGTCTCCGTCTATTCTCTACTCATCAAAAATTGAAGCCAGGCTTGGTGGCTCAGCCTGTAATACCAGCACTCTGGGAGGCTGAGGTGAGTGGATTGCCTGAGCCTGCGGGTTCGAGACCCGCCTGGGCAGCGAGACCTCATCTCTAGAATAAATCAAAAAATCAGCCAGGCGTGGTAGTGCACGCCTGTAATTCTGGCTACTGGGAAGGCTGAGGCGGAAGGATCGCCGGAGCCCAGCAGGTCGAGGCTGCGGTGGCCGGGAGTGGCCGCTGCACTCCAGTCTGGGCGACAGAGTGAGACTCCAACTCAAAAAAAAAAAAAAACAATGAGCACCAACTGTGCCCAGGACACCAAGCCAGGGAAGGCCAGGCCCTCCAGAATGACTTATAATCTAGTTGTGGAGACAAGGCACATACAAAAAAATACAATGCTGAGAACAACATTCTAGAGCACAAATAAATGGAATAGCCCAGGAGCTTCTAAGTCTTTTTCCATTTCAGAATGCTCTTCCCTCCACTATCCCCTCCACCAACACTACATCCAACACAAATCCTCAATATACAAAACAGATAAAAGTGAGGCAGCTTACTTTGAGGTAGGGGTGAGGTCAGGAGGACCCTCAGCCTCTGCCTCCCCCAAAGCACCTCCACAAAACCTAGACTTAGCAGAATATGGTGTTGAAGGCATGGGCAGAGACCCTACCTGCTGGAGGTGTCCCTGAGGGAGAGATTTCTACTCCTACCAGGCTGGCTAAGCTGGTTGGGTCAATCAGGAAAGAGTCAGTAGAAAACATGCGATTCATCTGGGTTTGAAAGCAAGGGCAAAAGGAAGGAGGAGGAGGAGAAGGGATATAATCTTTATAGAGATCCACTCTGCCCAGACTCCCTAGGTTTGTATCCTGGCTCTGCTACCAATTCTTAGCTGTGAGACTTTGGGCAAGTCACTTAACTATTCTGTGTGTCAGTTTTCCTTTCTGTAAACTGAGACAAGAGGGCTATTGTGAGAACTACATAAATTAATCCATGTAAAGCGCTTGTAATAGTGCCTGGCACATAGTAAATAAGTATCTACTAGCCGGGCTCGGTGGCTCAGCCTGTAATCCCGCACTTTGGGAAGCTGAGGTGAGTGGATTGCCTGAGCCCACAGGTTTGAGACCCACCTGGGCAACTTGGCAAACTTCTTCTCTAAAATAAATCAAAAAATTAGCTGGGCATGGTAGCGCGCGCCTGTAGTTCCAGCTACTTAAAGTGGAAGGCTGAAGCGGAAGGATTGCCGGAGCCCAGCAGGTCGAGGCTGTGGTGGCCGGGAGCAGCCACTGCACTCCAGTCTGGGTGACAGAGTGAGACTCCAACTCAAAAAACAAAAAGTATCTACTTATTTACTTAATACTTCTTCCTTAAGTATTAGTTATTATTATATGAACAATTACTATGTGCTTTGTATATATTATTTCATTTACTGCTCACAACTCTACAAGACAGTCATCAGCTCCACTTCAGAGTTGAGGAAACTGAGGCTCAGAAAGACTGAATAACTTGCCCAAGGACACCTCTGATAAGCAGTGGAGGCAGGATTTGCACCCAGGACTTCAGCCTCCAGAGTAGCTGTTCTTAACTACCAAGTAGTGGTCTCCATGGTAAGAGAGGCAGGGCTTATACCCATCTGCTTATCTCCAGATCTAGCTCCTTCTAACAGGCAAAAGGCTACAACACTAGACCAGGCATGAGGTGATAAGGTTCTGGTTTTTCACAAGGATGGTTGTGAACTACTAATAAAGAAACAGAAACCAATCTGGGTGACTGAGGAGGGGTGGAGCGGGTAGTGGGGGTGGTGACAAGAACAGAAGAGTCCAGGACAATTACAGTGACGGTTTCAGAGAGGAACAAGAGACAACAAATGGAAGAACAAAACTCCAACCTTGTTAACTATAAATGCATGGAATGCCAATGCCAATGATGACATTAATGAAAATTGCAATCATTTACTGAGTGGTTACCATGTGCTTAGCACAGAGCTAAGAGCTTCCATCGGTACTGTCTCATTAAATCCTTATAACTACTTATGACATGAGTCCCATTATTATTGCTCTTTTACAGATGGGGAAACAGAGGCTCAGAGAGGTGAGCTAAAGTGTTCAGGTCACACTGAGGGGCACTGGAGGAACCTGGCTTCAAGCCCATGGCTATATGGTTTGAGAGCCTCAGCTCTGTCAATGGTGACAGCGCCACAGACACCAACAGGAAAAGCCAAGGCAGAGCTGCGTGGGGTTCATAGTTTTCAAACTTTTCCTCCCCTAAGACTCCATCTTTTCCTACAAATCCTATGAGCCATAATTTTTAAAATATATGTTCTACCAAACTAACTCCGTTTATTAGGTACAATTTACTTTCCTATGAGATAGCTTACATTAACATGTTGAACTAATAGAATTCTAGCCAGAAACAATATCAAGTATTTGAGTTAAGCCTACAGGACTCCTGAAATATTGAAGGTAGCTCAAAGACCCATGTTACTATTCTCACCAACCTCCTCTGAGCCAGGGAGTCACCAGTAGCACCTACTTGGTCAGGTCAAAGAATGAGAGTTGAGGGAAGTCTTAGACCTGACCAACTGGAAGTCACTGGTGAGCCTGATGCTAGAGCAATTCCCACAGAGTGATGGGGGAGAAGCCAGCCAAGGAGAAGCCAAGGAGTGTGTGCAGGGGGAGGAGACAAGGGCGTGGTCACAGGGCAGTGCCCAAGGTACTTCTTGTAAATCCTTAATGTTTTTTTTTAATTCTTCTGTTTGTTTTAGCTCAGGCACTATTTGGCATTCGACATATATTATTTTCATCCTCACAATAATCATGGGGGTAGGAAATAAAAGCCCCATTTTATGGTGATGGAAATGAAGGCCCAGCAAGGTTAAGTAGCTCAAAGGGCACTGACTACATGCTTCTTGCTTTACAGTGTCTGTGTACACATCTCTCCCACAGGAATATGGTCCTCCAGATGTCAAGAAGAAAACCTCTTATGTGAGTGCACCCTTACTGTCTGCCAAGTGTTCACAGATATGTGAAATCATGCTCTGCTTTAAAAGAACAGCAGTAGCTTTAGGAGACTTGGGTGGGAGGATTGCTTGAGACCAGGAGTTCAAGATCAGCCTGGACAATATAGAGAGAATTTGCCTCTAAAATTTTTTTAAAAAATTAACCAGGCATTGTGGTGTGTGCACCTCTAGTCCCAGCTACTTGAGAGGCTGAGGCAGGGGGATTTGCTTGGAGATAGAGGCTGCAGTGAGCTATGATCACACCACTGCTGTACAGTCTGGGTGACAGAGACTCTGTTTCTAAAATAAGTAAACAAAAGAACAGCAGAAACTCTGGGTAGCAGAATTCTAGATATTTCTATGAGCTTATTTATACTTTTCCATAACATTTCCAGAATACACATACACTGCTTTTATAATAAGAAAAAAATCAGAGTTTCTCTGAACACTTCTTCCTTCTCTCTCTCTTTCTCTCTCTCTCTCTCTCTCTCTCACACACACACACACACACACACACACACACACACACACACACACACGGTCTAATGCAGAATAGGCACTGTGAACTTGTTTACCAAATGCCCATATTGTGTTAAGCAAGGAAAATGAAATCTCCAGAGCAGAGCAGCTTCAGTCTCATAAAATCCTGCTGTTATTAAGGACCCTCACAATAACATGCTCCAGGTCCTCCAAGTGTGTCCTGGGCCCCAGCTTCCCACTGCTCCTGGACTGCCCTTTTGTATCAGCACAGCCTAGCCAGGAAGGTATCTTCACTTTCATTCAGAATCCTGCCCACATCCCTACCCCCCATGGGATGAGAAAAGAACCCAAGCTGTTTTCTTGAGGCCCACGGGAGGACCAGGAGATCTGCAAAGGAGTACGATGAGCCAGCACGAAGGTTGGGAGTGTTACTCTTCTCTCTTACCAGCCCAGGGAGCACACCCTTCTGTGCTACACACAATCTAGCCACACTCCACACATACGTTCACTTTTCCCAACCAAAACAGGAGGCAACAGAAAGATTAAAAACCTACATTTGAAGCCAGGCTCAGTGGCTCAGCCTGTAATCCCAGCACTTCGGGAGTCTGAGGTGAGTGGATTGCCTGAGCCCGCGGGTTCGAGACCCACCTGGGCAACTTGGTGAGACCTCATCTCTACAATAAAATCAAAAATTAGCTGGGTGTGGTAGCGCATGCCTGTAGTTCTAGCTACTTGGAAGGTTGAGGCGGGAGGATCACCAGAGCCCAGCAGGTCGAGGTTGCAGTGGCCGGGAGCAGCCACTGCACTCCAGTCTGGGTGACAGAGTGAGACTCCAACTCAAAACAAAAAAACAAAAAAATAAAAAAAACCTACATTTGAGATATAGACAGGGCTGGGTTTAAATCTCAGCTCCATCTTTTCCTGATTGTGCCATACTGTTGTTACTTAATTTTTCCGATGCTCACTTGCCTCATATGTCAAATGGAAAATAATAATCTCTATTTTTCCTGATTGTTGTGAAAAGTAGATGAGATAATATATACAAAGAATCTGCCCCATATCTACCTGGCAAGCACACAGAAAACAGTAACTGCTGGTCTTAGTTAAAGCAGCAGTCACAAAAGCAAAGGCTTATAAGCCCTACTAGGTAGCGGCCAGAATGGAGAGCAGCAAAGGAGAGGCCACAGCCGTGGGAAGGGGTAGCTCCAGTCCAGTGTCACCAGTCATGGCCTGCGGAGACATAGGACAAGTGCTGCCAGAGCTTCTGAGCTTTCTCCCAGAGAAGCTGAAAATCTGGATTTTTGTATAAACAGTTTCAATTTTTAAATGTGGCAATTAACTTACATTTTGAAAAGTCATGGCGAGGGCTAAATACAATCCATCTGCATGTCAAACCCAGTATACATACAACCAACTTGCAATCTCAGAGGAAAAGTGCAAACTTTAAAGTAGGGGGAAGCCGGGCTTGGTGGCTCAGCCTGTAATCCCACACTTTGGGAGACTGACGTGAGTGGATTGCCTGAGCCCGCGGGTTCGAGACCTGCCTGGGCAACTTGGTGAGACCTCATCTCTACAATAAATAAAAAATTAGCCGGGCATGGTAGTGCATGCCTGTAGTTCCAGCTACTTAAAGTGGAAGGCTGAGGTTGAAGGATTGCCGGAGCCCAGCAGGTCAAGGCTGCAGTGGCCAGGAGCGGCCACTGCACTCCAGTCTGGGTGACCGAGTGAGACTCCAACTCAAAAAAAAAAAAAAAAAAAAAAAGTAGGGGCAATGGCTTCTCATTTCTGCTGTTCTTGCATAATGCTCAGTGAATATTTCTGAAAGATGGTCAAACCTTTCAACCGACCCCCCACACCTCCCTTTTTTTGAGCTGGGGGTCTCATTCTGTCACCCAGGTTCTGTCTGGGGGGGTCTCATTCTGTCACCCAGACTCACTACAGTCTCCACCTCTAGACTCAGGAAACCCTTCCACTTCCTGAATAACTAAGATTACAGGCATAAACCATCATGCCCAGTTAATTTTTTGATATTTTGTAGAGACGAGGTCTTGATATGTTGCCTAGGCTGATCTCAAGCAATTCTCCCACCTCAGCCTCCCAAAGTGCTGGGATTACAGTGTGAGCCACTGCGTCTAGCCCTGATGCCCTCTTTGTTCTAGTGCTGGGCAGGGAAGGGCTTGGGAACTTCCAAGTGATGGGGGAGGAGGTGGGGTACACATGCCAGAATGAAAGTCAAAAAGTCCTGTTGGTGCTGGTTGGTAGACAAAGGACAGAAGCATGAATTTCTCCCTCTCTCAGACCAGTCACGGCTTAGGAAAATCTGAAGGAATCAGGCACATCACTTTTAGTTGTTTTTTTTTTTAATTTTTAAATTTAATTTTAATTTAATTTTATTTTTTTGAGTTGGAGTCTCACTCTGTCGCCCAAATTGGAGTGCAGTGGCCGCTCCCAGCCACCGCAGCCTCGACCTGCTGGGCTCCGGCAATCCTTCCGCCTCAGCCTTCCAAGTAGCTGGAACTACAGGCGTGTGCTACCACACCTGGCTAATTTTTTGATTTATTGTAGAGATGAGGTCTCGCCAAGTTGCCCAGGCGGGTCTCGAACCCGCGGGCTCAGGTAATCCACTCACCTCAGCCTCCCAAAGGCATGGGATTACAGGCTGAGCCACCGAGCCCAGTTCACATCACTTTTAGGAGACAAGGGGACGAGACAGCAGAGGACCTCTCACAGCCCAGAACTGGGTGAAGCTCAGGGCATGTGTAGGGTCAAGTGGGAATCTACCTTGCTAGCCAGAGACAGGCAGGGGCGGGGGGCCCGCCGGGGACTCTCCAGCTTGACGATGCTGATGAATCCAGGCTCCAGGTTGTCGTCGTCACTGGCATTGCACAGGTACAGAGGATGGGACTGCAGAGAGAGAGCAGACAGACTTGGGTTAGGGAGGCTCTCCGGAGCAGGAGTGGACTACGGGAGCCAAGCACATCATTTTCTGGGAAGGTACCAGGCAGCCCTCTTGGTGCTATGAACGAGTGGGCCTTATTACTGGATTGCCTCATGGTAAGCTAGTAACTATTAGCCTCATTTCAGGGGTGCCAGGGCTAAGATGCAGGTAGGTGGGAGAAGATGGGGGAGAAGGGTGACCCAGAGGGGGCCTGAATGAAAAGCCTATTGCAAAGGAACTCCCACCACCTTCAAGCCCTGCTTCTCTCAACTGGACAGATGGAGAGGGTGTCTCTCCTGGCCCAGCCTCTCTTGCCCCCGATCCTTCCACCTGCTCCCCAAATCCCAGGCTAAGAGAATATCCGTGTGTGCCTGTATCAGTGTCCTTAGCATCTTGCCTCTCCTTGCTCCACGTGGCAGTGCTGGGTGTATCCTCTCTCCTTAGGGTGCCCCCAGGAGCTGCTGCCCTATAGATTCCCATCTCTCATTAGGCCTGTTCCTCTCACTCAGTGCTGCCTGGCTTCTCTCACAGTCTCCCTCTGCCTTGGCCCTATTCCCATCCTGGGATCAAGCAGGGTGCTGACAGGGAGAGGGGACTATATTGGGATAAGGCTTGGCTAGGACATTAGCCCTGAACAGCACAATTCCTAGGAGCTCATCCTGTCCCTGGGAATGATTCAGTGAAGGTGGAGGCAGCTCAGCCCATCTGCTCTGAGGGTGTGGCAAGCCCAGTCCAAGGCCCTGGGCCTCTCAGCCCACCTGGTGCTGAACAGTGACTAAAGGGAAGTGGGCCAATATGTGCTGACAGAAACCACAGGGATAAGACTGCCTTACTCTAACCCTCTTCTCATTCAAGGTGATTCTAATGCCCATTTGAATCTATTTTCTAATAAAATGTCAGACTGCTATGAGAACAAGTATGATTTATTTGGCCCTGGATAATCTACAGGCCAGGGACTCTTATATGGTGGAAACCCAATGTATCCTGGCAAGAAGGGAATTTCCTATAGGAGAGCTGTCTGTACTGCCCCCTCCACTGCTGTTGAAGTCTGAAGGACTTCCAGGAGGAACATCAGAGGAACCAGAGAGAATCTTGAATTTTAAAGATGTTTATGAAAATAATCACGCTGATGATGGATTTAAAAGCACAGTTACCCTCTGAAAGCACTTGCAGGCTATCTCCCTTGACTAGGTCACTGTAGCCCCTTGAACGTGGTAGGTTTTAAGTAAATAGGTTCTACCTTGCTTTGAATTGTATCCTTGGGAATAAAACTCTCTGGGCAAGGGGTATTGAGACAGGTGGGAGTTTCATTCTTGCTCCCAGAGTTCAAGGACTACTAGCCTGATGGTGATCAAGGGTTAGTGTTGGGAAGAAGGTTATACACCCCTTCCCCCAGAAAAAGGCTAGAGTATGAGGTTGGAGCTGTTCTCATTTCAGTGAAGCTGCAGTCCCTGTCTCAACAAATTCCATCAATCTGTCCATCTGTCCATGGATCCAACCATGCATCCATTCATTTCTCTGCTCTGCCAACACTGAAGGCTCCCTTAGTGCCAGGCACTGCATAATACATTAAGGAGTTAATCTCAAGAGAAGAGGCTCCTTGTCTTAAAGCAGCTCAGAAGACAAGCACGCAAACACGTTGTGCTGTGATGTTATGATGCAAGTATGTTCTAGGGTCTATGGAGGCACACAAGGTGGGGGACCACCAATCCCATATGGAAGGGCAGAGAAGTTTTCACAAAAGGTGACTTGAGAGCTTCCTTGGAGGCTGAATAGGTATGAGTTTACCACCAAAAGAGGGTGGGGTGGGAGGTACATTCTGGCAGAGAAAGCCGCCTATGCCCAGGCATGACACAAAGTGGAGATGGACTATGGGCAGTTAGGTCCACATGAAAGGGAAGGCAGGAGATGAGGCTGGAAAGATAGACAGGGTCAGGCCATGGGAGCAGAGACCACAGATATGCATTTGAGATGGATTCCTCTGGTGACTCCAGAGGAAAGTCTGGTGAGGGAAGGGGTCAGAAGTCAGTTGTCCCAACATAGCAAAAGATGCGAGGCCTTCCTACATGCTGGCAAATGACAACTATAGAAGCCTACTCTCAGCTTGCTCCTCACCCTGCTCCATGGTCTGCATTTCTCATGATGATCCAAGATGGCTTTCACTGGCCAGAGTGCCAACTGGGAGAGGGGAAGGTCACTTTGAAGCAGTGAAGTTCATAGAGAAGGATTTGCAAATTAAAATTTAACCAGCATTCTTCCCTAGGCCTTAGCAGGGAACCAGCATCTACAGAGGAGTGCTGTGCTGTAGGAACATCTGACAAGGTGAAAGGGAATAAAAATTGGTGTCACAATCACCAGGCTTGCCTGGTTCTGAGCTACAGAGGAAGGAATGAGAGGAAACAAACTATCAGTAAAGGCCTCTTACGTGCCAGGGTTTTAAAAGACATCTCACTATGAGGTAGGTGTTCTCATACCCACTTAAAGAAGAGAAACTTGAGGCTCAGAGAAGTCAACATCACACAAGATCAGAACTCAGCTCTGCCTGACTCATCTTCAGAGACAGGGAATTCCAAACGAACACAGAGTCAACCTTCCATTGTCCGTGCTAACAATAAGGTTGAAGACAGTAATAGTTTCCATTTACTGAGTAAATACTATGGGTCAGTGGTTGTTCTCAGCACTTTTGAGTATTAACTCTTCTCATCCTTGGTGTCTTTGGTCTTGGTGTTACATATATGCAGCCTAGTCTTCTCAAGAGCTCCAAACCCATTTCTGCCTGAAGAATCAACCTTACATGAGACACCTCAACTCGGCAAGTTCAAGTCTGAACTAATCATTCTATTCCTCAAAACTGTTCCCCCATGCTCCCTGTTTTAGGGACTGAAGCCACTATTCACCTATTACTCAAGTCAGATATTGTTAACCTAGACTTCTCTGTCTCCTTCACCCCCCGGCCACCAATGGCCAATCAATCACCACATTCTAACAAGACTACTTCCTACATATTTCTCTGAGATGTTCTCTTTCTTCCTCACTATGGCGATTCTAATACAGGCATCATTGCTATCCTGATTTATTGAAATAACCTCCCACCTAGGGTCACTTCACCCCAATCAGTTCTTTCCATGGCAGCCAAAATGGTCTAAAATGTTAACTTGAGCATGTTACTCTTCAACGGAAAGCTCCCACAAGGCTCCCACAAAGCTGTTGGAATAAAGTCTGCGCTTGTAAACATAGCTTTTAAGGCTCTGCCTTCATGCCTTGCCTCACAGCTTAACACTTCCTTCCCAAATCTCTTCCCCACTTGCAACCCATGCTCTTGGCACTTTTGGCAATCGCTGCTCTGTCCGGCATTTCCTAACCATAGACTTATCCCATTGTATTCTGACTGTCTGCTTACTTCCCTCTCTCCCTGCCCCAAGACTATGGCTGAGCCTGGGCTGTCCTCTTCAGTGCCTACTACATTGTGGGTACTCCATCAGTATTTGTTGATTAAATACTGAAGTCTACAACCAGGTAATTGGTAGTTAATTACAAAGAAGACAAGACAAAGCACACCAAAACCTGATCATGGTTGCTTTGGGAGGGGCATTAGAGAAGGAGTGGTAAGGAGGGACTTTGGTATTTGATTTGAATACTACAATCAAGGATAATATGTTCAGATATGAATTTGAGTTTGTTTACTGCTGTTGAAGAGGAATAAAAAAGAATAAGAACTTATAGTTTGTTCCGTCTTTCCCTTGCTTCTATTCCAAGAAAGTAATTTCACCTTCTTTTCCTAGGCTCAGGGGCATTTGCCAGAAGCAAATGTTGCTTAAAGACCTCCCTTCCTGGCTTTTGTGAAAAACTGAACACATGGAGGAAGTGTGTGTCCTGAAAAGAGTGTGGTTGCAGTAGGGGTCAGAGTCTCTAAACCAGGAAGAATGGAGGGAGAGGTCTGGGGACATGCCTAGTAGTGGGAATCTACAGTCTGTGCCCAGAATGGGTGGGCCCCTGGAGAATGGCCGAATGGTAGATGCTGGGCTGGACCCTGGCAGAAATAATGTGCCTGTGTAGATTTCAAGGGAATACTTGTTTTACTTGTGTTTGGACAATGGATATACTTGTGGTGACCAATATGGATAAATATCAGAGGGGTCTCCAGGATAATTTAGTTTCCATAAAACTCTGGATATTTTGTGCTACTCTGTAAGAAGCTCCCCCCAAAACAAATTACTATTCAACTAATGGGATAGGACCTTGGAGTTAGATTTGATAAAAATGAAAATGAAATAGTACAATATTTCTTATACAGTTATATTTGTGGCATGAGAACCATGCTCACTATACTTTTGTATAGTTTGACTCTTTTATAACGAGAATTTTTCAAGTATTCTCAAATTAAAAATAACAAAACAGGCATTCACACGGGGCTCCTGTTCGTTATCTAGCAAGGCAGTGTTAATATTCCTTGGGTTATAACACAGGGGCTGGCTTTGCCCCCTCTTCCAGGGAATTTTCAGTCAGGAAGAGGGCTCCTGAGGAGAAAACAGACCCAAATGCCTATCTCCTTGGGATGCAAGGTCTCCTAATAATGAAGATGCAAACATGATTTCCACATTGGGCCCCCTGTCCTCTGAGTGACACCGGGCAAGAGAAATGAACTTGAGGGATGTGGGGAGGGTGGGGCTGGGGAGGGCTCACGGAAACTTGGTGAGTTTGAGGACTGGTAGTTTGTGTCTTCTTGAAATGCCAGGAGTTGGGACGTCCCTGTCTCACAGGCTGCCACGAGGGGCAGATTATTCTCCTGGTCCAGGTCATTCTGACTCAGAATTCAGCCCTGCACACATATTTTATACCCTTACATATAGATGTGTGAACTGTCCTTTGATGGAGTGTATTGTATTTCATATTCTTGAATCTGTTCTCCCTCTGTCTTCCTTTCTTCAACATATTTGTTCTGATACCCCCTCTCTCCAGACAGACCCAAATCTCAAATTCTGACTCTTTCATTTACCTGTGTGACCTTGGGCAAGTTATTTAACTTTTCTGAGCTTCATATTGCTCATCTTCAGAATGGGAACAAAAATGCCTCCTGATTACTGTAAAGACTGGAGATAATGGATAAAAGTGCTTATCCCAGAGCCCGACACTCAGTAAGTGCTCATTTAATGAGAACTGTTTTTATTACTGTATCTGTAACAATAAAATTTTTCTTATTCCTGGAAGGGACAAAGGCCTTTCTGACTCCTTCCTCCCTTGGTAATCAATGGTGCTAAATGCCAGCATTCTGCAAGTCTGGGACAGCTCATTATCCACGGTCACTTCCCTCCTGTTCTTAGTCCTCCAAACCCCACTGAACAAGCTCTTCCAGTTCCAAGCCGGTCTCTTCCCATGAAGAAAACCATGTGATCTCGTTACCTCCTTACAAAGGGCATTCCAGGGCTCAACTTAATGCTGGTCTTACTTTATCCATGGCATCTCCTCCTCTTGGGGTGTGTGCCTTTGCAAGTAACTCCTTACTGCCTCCTGTTTCCCAGACACTTTCCTGTCTCTACCTCTGCTGCAATCATCTTAGTTCTCTGATTTCATGTACAGACCTTCACCCAGGCCTTGGACAGGTAACTTTACTGCCTTCTACAATTTTGCCTTTGTAATCAGGAACATTGGCCAGGCTTCAAAGGCACCCTTCTCCCCATTTCCTCTTTCCAGATTTCATAGTCATCCTCTACTGTGCAACCTTCATTACCTGAACTTAGAACTACTTGACTTCTATCTCAGGCAGCAGGACACACCAGCATCATCAAGTAAAGCTCCTGCAGCAAGGGGGATGGGGAAGAAACGAACTGGCCTGAAGTTGCTGCTTCCGGATCCCAGCACCAGAAGAACCTCTGCTGAGGCCCAGTTTGGTCACCTTGCTCTGTAGTGAAAGAGGTCAGTGCTGACATTTACTGGTTGGGTCCTAGCCATGACTGTTCAGGCTTGGATTTAGACAGCCCTAGACCTCTTTCCTATGTCCATATGAACCTGTCACTATGTCTCAAGATGGCTGAGCTTCCTAATGAATTAAGTTGGGGGGAGGCTGGGGAATTTTCAAGAGGAGTCTTTACCAATTTTGTTCAAACTTTTTTTTTTAACAATAAAAGTGCATTCCTGTTTCACTGCATAACTTTTTAAGCCACCAAAGAAAATAGTGTCAGTGGGGAGAGCAAAACATAACCTTAGGTCATCCGATGGGAGCGAACCCAAGCAGAGGATGAATGAAAAGGCCTCTAATGTTTCTTACTTGATCCAGGAAATCTCACTGGAGTACGGGGTGCTGGTGAGCAAGAAAATTGACAAGAGCAGCACAGAAATGATGTTCTAGAAGTGAAGAGCAAGAAGGGTATGCTCATCAAAAGCCCAGTTTGGGGCTTTACATATCATAGAACCTTAGTATTTGGTGAAAGAATGAATAAAACTTTATTTGAATCCAGTTGTCACATAGTTTATAAAAGAAATGTGAATTGCTAACAACTCAGCCTGGTTCACACCTAAAAAGGACTGTCAAAACTTGCTTTACAGAGATAGGAAAGTAGGACTCAAATTATGACTGCCCACGCTCGAACAACTAGTTAGAGGAGGCTGAGGTCTCTTAAATGCAATCCCAGTGCTCTTGCCATGTGGCCTCCAGATACATAAGTTGGGAAGGTATTAGCTGAATATTACAGTGAATATTAGCTGAATATTACAGTGCCTGAGATTGGGATGGAAGACTTTAGGACCCCCATTTCTAGAATTTTCAAGCTTGAATCACTCTTCACAAGGCAGAAACAGGGTCTGCCTGCTCCTTTTGCCCTTTCTGTCTCCCGAGCTCAGCTTCCTTCCTCTCCTCTAAGGTTTATCTCATCTCTTCTCCTAGCCACAACAAAGGCAGCCAGTCCCAGACACTGCTCAGAGATGCTTTCCCAGTGAACAGTCCCTGTTTGTTTAGATGAGAAAGGTGTGTCCTGAAATTAGAGGTCATAGAAGCTCAGACTACCATTTTCTTTACTCTCTCACCCCACGTTAAAGGACTATATTCTTCAATTTCAAAATTCACCTATCCTCATCTCAGACAGCCTTGAATTCCATGACAATCTCTTCACATGCAAATGACCACATGCTAGGGTTCTCCTGACCCCAAGCCAGAGGCCTGGCAGCTATGGATGGGTGATTCACAAAGCCATAAGCACACTCATAAGCAGGCAGAAGAAAGTGAAGAGAAAGAAGAGCTAATATCTGAGTTGTTTTTGGAATAAAGTGATATCAGAGAAGAAAGCTTATTTGGCAGTAATCAGAGAGAAGAAAAAAAAAAAGTCTCAGCCACCCAGGAAGTACAGCTTTTATATCCTTATATTCTTATATAGACACAGATTTTGTTCTGACCCAGTCCAGAAAGACCTCTAGCTGCAGGGGCACTAGGAGTTAAACATGAAGTTAGTAACCAAGAGGAAGCCCATCAAATATCATTTTAGTTATATCAGGGATCTTTGGAAGGCAGGTTATGAAATAGAATACCAAGTTCTGAGGCCTAAGAAGATCAAGACCTTAAAACAGCAGTCGCCAACCTTTTTAGCATCAGGGACCAGTTTCAGGAAAGACAATTTTTCCATGGACCGTGCAGCGGGTGGAGGGATCATCAGGCATTAGATTCTCATATGGAGGGGGCAACCTAGATTCCTCGCATGTGCAGTTTACAATAGGGTGTACGCTCCTGAGAGCTCTGCTCACCTGCCTACCTCTTGTTGTGTGGCCTGATTCCTACCACTACTGGTCTGCGGCCCCGGGTTGGGGACCCCTGCCTTAAAAGATACCCCAGTCATGTGGTCTGGACTCCTTCTCTTCATTAGAGAACTCAGGGCTCAACCAACCAAAAATCCTCCTAAGAGGTCCAAAAAGGACAGCCGAGTTTGGGCAACTGTCCCGGGGAAGATCTTTCCACCCAAAGTGATCTGCATCCTACAGGAAGCACAACTGAGGTCCATCATTTAGCTAGGTCTTATCCAAAGATGTTCTCTGCAGAGAGGCTGAGGTCTTGACACAGATGGCAGTATGACCAGGGTTAATACCTAATACCCATTTTGTCCAGGGCCCTTCCGAGGCAAGGCCTTAATTCTTGCCACAATGAAATAGTTCACTGAATTCTCACACTTAACCTAACGTGCTATTTGTAAACAGCTTCGACACAGTCTGCTTTATGATTTTGCTGTTTCTGTTTCAACGAAAATCATGCCAGAGGTGGCAGGAATTTATAAACCTACTGGAAGCAGATAGTGTTTGTTTCTGAGTATTTAGGTTAAGATTTTAAAGCTTAAAAGTCCAAAGTCTAAGGCCAGACAGTCCCTGTAAAAAACACCAAAGAAACGAAACTTGCAGAAACCAAATCATTTATTTAAATATGCCAGAGGCCCATGGAGACTACCAGCAGAGCTACTTAAGCATTGCTAAGTTTGGTGATTTCAATGTGAAAGTGTGAAATGACTAAATTAACATGCTTACTTCACACATATGCCAGGTCTTTCAGGCTTAGTCTCCTGCTCAAAGGACATAGGGATCTCAAGTTGCCTTTCAAATTCTGCCCCATACTGCTGTCTTCCACAACTGGCTTACCTTGATGCTTATACCACCCTTTGAGGGCAGATATTATATCCAAATGGGCCAGTTCAACTAAATTTTCCATCCTCAGGTTTTACTTAGTACATTGTACATGGGGATGGGATGAAGCTATGGAGTCTGCTTGGCTGGTCCCAGTCCCCAGCTCCTGGGCAGTAGCACACAATATTGCATTTACATTGCAAGATGGAAAAAATATGGAGGATGGGCCTATGCCTCAATAAAGAACAATAAAGGGTCATAAGCGTAGTTGCACTTAGGAATTACATCAGGAGGAAAAGGACACAGTTATTCAAGCCATCAGCCAACTAAGATGCCCAGAGTCTCTCCTCAGAAGCCACTGGGGGGTTGAAATCAGACCAAGGAGGCTTCTGTTCAGAAGAGGCAACAGCCAGGAAAGGCTTGTGTTGGAGACAGCCCAAAGGCTCCAGCCTGACTGCTGACAGCCCTTTGACCACAGCTCTGAATCCTCATCCACGGAGTGGCCCTGGGGAAGAGGCCTGCTTTGGGGGGATTGTTTAATGATTTGCCAGCAAAGAACAAGACAAACAGACTGCTGGCAGCTGCCTGGATGCAATAGGAGAGTAGATTTTTATTCCCACCCACAGAGTAGCCTTTCAGGCAGGGGATTAAAGAAAAAGTGGGAGATGGCATTGGGAGATCCTGGGAGGGACTGCCATTTGGGGCTCAGCATTTCACTGGGTCTCTAGGGATGAGGCCTGGATATCTTGGCACTGGTGTCAGCTGATATTTCCATCCTCTGAATATTTTCATAATTCCTAATAGTACCATCTCTTGAGTGTCTAGGAACTAAAAAGTAAGATACCTAAATAGTCTTTTATAGCAGAATTCTAGGCATTAAAGAGAATGAAAGCAGAATAACACTTCATTTAGCTCTTAAATCTTTTATAGAAAAGTATGATGGGAAAGTAGGTTGGTTCTCTGCAAAATTCCTTTTCTATCTCTTCCCATGGGCCCTTCCCTATCTTCTTGGTTCTAAAGGAAAAAAAATGGTACCTCTCTTATCTTCTATGAACCAAAGACTTTAAGATCTTCAATACTACAGCTCTCTACCTCTTTTTATCCTTGAAGTCCCATCCCAGCCCTCAGTTCCCAGAATTAAACACTTTCCCCCATATAATATGTTCTCCTAAAGCCATCTATCTTTTTTACTCCCCCCCCCCCCCCCCCCCGCTGGAGTGCAGTGGCATGATCACAGCTCCCTGTAGCCTCAACCTCCTAGCTCAGGTGATCCTTCTGCCTCAGCCTCCCAAGTAGCTGAGACTACAGACAGGGTCACCATGCCCATCTAATTCTTTTACTTTTTGTCTTGCCATGTTGCCAAGGCTGGCCTCAAACTCCTGGACTTAAGCAATTCTCCCACCTGGCCTCCCAAAGTGCTGGGATGACAGGCATGAGCCACTGTACCCAGCTGATTCGAAATTCTTTTTTATTTATTTATTTATTTTAAAGATGTGGGGTACAATTCAGGGTTAGGTATACAAATGTTCGCTATGAAGGTACCTTTGTTGATGAGGCGTGCCCTCGCCTCCCCCAGCAGATTCCCACTACTGCCTGATTCAAAATTTTTAAATGACACTTACCTCTTACTGTCAGTCAATGTTCCAGTTTGACCCACCCTCTTACCCATTTCCTACAGCAGAAGCCTGCTTCTTAGTTCAATACAATGTGAGTCCTTTCCTCCTTCCTGCAAAGTGAGTCTGAGCTCCTCGAGGTCAGGGACTAGGTCTTACTCAACACTTGCATCATGTCAAGCACAGTAGATATTAAGAAAAATGTACGTTGCATCATCTCCTTTAATACACAGATGTGAGATAAAATAAATTTGGTGGTTTCCTTGTCATTTGATGAGGATATGATTACTTTCAGAGTTCTGCTTTCCCTTCAGAAACCTTCTGTATACCCCTGCAAGCTTACATTTTAAAGTCAGTTTTACAGTATTTTTTACTTCATCATAAGGCAGAGTTCTCTTCCTTCCTTTTTATCATCATGCCCAAATCTCCTCTATCACCCTGAACAAAACTCACTTCTTTCACAAGAACCTTCCTATTTAATAACTTGCCCCCAGATACTCTTACTGTCTCCCCTCGATATCAATATGCTGAGCTAAGCATAATCCTGAAGGAAACAACAGCCTCTCATCCCAAAGGAATGATTCCTGCTCTCAGAAGACTAAAATCTGAATGATTGTAGATCTACAACTGTGTCTGTAGACACACAGGGTCTTTTTTTTTTTTTTTTTTTTGAGTTGGAGTCTCACTCTGCTGCCCAGGCTAGAGCACACTGGCACGCTCCTGGCCACCGCAGCCTCGCCTCGATCTGCTGGGCAATCCTTCCGCCTCAGCCTTCCAAGTAACTGGAACTACAGACCACGCCGCCACACCCAGCTAATTTTTGTGATTTATTGTAGAGACGAGGTTTCACCAAGTTGTCCAGGTTGGTCTTGAACTTGCGGGCTCAGGCAATCCTCTCACCTGGGCCTCCCAACGTGCTGGGATTACAGGCTGAGCTACCACGTCCAGCCGACACACAGGGTCTTAAGGCCATTTGTCAGACAACACACACGGAATGGAAGCTCACAGAGAGCAGCACATAGATACTGGAAAACATGGAATGAAGGGGTAGACTAACTTGCTCTTGCTATGTTGCTTTGGAAGCATCTCTTGTCATTCTGGGCCCTTCAGTATATTTCCCAGATTTGATGGGAAGTTCTTTTGGGAGAAGTCATTTAGAGACTCCTAGAAACAATTTTGCTCAGCTTGTAATCCCACGCTTTGGGAGGCTGAGGTGAGTGGATTGCCTGCACCAGTGGGTTCGAGACTCACCTGGGCAACTTGGTGAGATCTCATCTCTACAATAAATCACAAAAATTAGCCGGGTGTGGTAGCGCGCACCTGTAGTTCTGACTACTTGGAAGGCTGAGGTGGAAGGATCGCCAGAGTCCAGCAGGTCGAGGCTGTGGTGGCCAGGAGCATGCCACTGCACTCCAGTCTGGGTGACAGAGTGAGACTCTACCTCAAAAAAAAAAAAAAATCTCTGTAGTATCAACTGAAAGAAACTCTTGCTCCCCACTGGCTTTAGGCTGTTGTGCTAGCTGAGTGTCTTTGGTGAACTTCAGTCCCTAACAAGATTTTATGAGGATTTGACCCAGTGATCTGTGTGGAAAAACTTGGGAAAACGTAGTCAATTTACTCTCAATAGTATTCCATATCTTTTCGGAGTGAGCCTTTCTTCTTACCTTTAGAGGATGAGAGCTGAATTACATTTCTTTTCTCTGTCCTTTATACCTTGGAAAGTTGATGTAACTGAAGTCCAAGTTTTGAAGGCTTCAGCTGATAGCAGCACCTGGTTTTGTCCCAGCTTCCCGGTGGCCTGAGCAGCTCCCCAGCCCACCCTGCCCCTTGGTGCATATGGAGGCCACCTCGTGCCAAAGGCAGTTGTATGTCCAAATATTCCAAACATCCCCTGACTTGCACTTTGTGAACTATGAGCTCTTTGTTACTTCCTAATTGCTCAAACCTCTTTATTTTTCTTGCTAAGCACAGATAGTAAGAGATACGAAAAGATAATCAAAGTGCTGATAAATGGAAGAGGAATCTTCTCAGTTATCAAGTTGGCTCTGCTGAAAAGAAGATCCTGTTTGCATTTGTCAGGAGGTTCGGGGAGGTGCCATCACCAGACAGAGTGGGTAAGGGAAGTACTTAGAGAGTTAGGGAGGGGAGCCAAATTCCTGGGTTGAGGGTTCACAGGGCAATGAGGATCAATAGCAGCACTTTTGACTTGTACACTGTTATCAAAAGGACACTACCCTTTGTCCTTTTTATTTTTACTCTGCTAATACAACCCTTCACCCTAAATTAAGATTATTATTCAGCTTTGATGTTGCATTTTATATTAGCAAAGTGTTTTATAATCCTTCATTAGCAATTTTATTCTCCCTTTATTAGCACCACCCATTTCACAAATTAGGTAACTGAGGCTTGAAGAGACAATGCAATGCATATTGCATATTGTGACCTGAATTCTGGGCATGGATTTCACATACTAAATCTAATGATGGGAAACTTGACAGACCACAGGAAGGAGCATAGAGTGAAAGAATAGTAGCACTGAAATTACAAGAGCTTTCTTGGAAAGTAAACCTCCAAAGATTTAGTGAAAGACTTCAAATTTTTACTTTATTTTACTGGCAGTAAAATGAAGGTCTCCCACTAGCTTAAATTTAAAATGTGACCATCAAAACACATCTTAACAGGAAAACAGTTCTCTTGATTGCCCAATTTCCTCTATAACAGAATTGAAAACAGACAGAAAAAAGATGTGTCTGAACTTTAATGGTGTCAATTGTTTCCCAAGAAAGGGACTGATGCTAAAGCAGGACAAATATCCCTCAATTACTTTTAACCCACTGAGTATCCTTCTCAACTCCTTCTACTTGACGTTCATGACAGGATGCTATTCCAATTTTCCTTTTTTCTCTTCATCTCCTCATTCAAATATAAGTGTTTCCTAAAGTTATATTCTCTGATCTCTGTTATCTTTCTTCTGGAGTTCTTATTCACTCCGATATCTTCAATGATGATTCCCAAATTGGTTTCCAGTGTCAAATTCTCCTGTACTTCAAAAGGCATTTTAGACATTATATCTTTATAGTCCTACTGGTACCTCAAACTTACATATACCAAGCCTAAATATCATCTTCTCCCCACACTCCATCCTATACCAATAACCTCCTCTTAAGTTACCTGTTTTAGTGAATGACACCACCATTTTCCTAGAGACTCAGGTGGAGCACCTCAGAGTCATTATGACTTTTCCTCCCTGTATCCAGTCACCTACTTTTCTGTGTCTCTGGAGTCTGACCATTACTATATCATTGTAAGAACAATCTTCCTAAACACAGCACTGATCATAACATTATCCTATTTAAATACTACCAGTGGCTATCCACTGTCTTCTAAATTAAATTTAAATTCCTTAGCCCATCAAATCAAGGCTTTAGTGCTCTGCACTGGCTTTGGCGTCAGAGTTCACATTTCAACTCTATCACTTCCAAGCTGTGGGTAACCTAAACCTCTCTGAGTCTTCATTTTAAAAAAATGGAGACACCACCACCTACCCAAGAAGAAGATCATTGTAAAGATGACATGAAATAACACATTTAAAGTACCAGCAGTTCCTGCACATAGCACACATTCAAAAAGTATTCATTCTTTCCCTGTCCTCTACTTTTCCAACTGTATCCCTACTTCTCTCCTCAATGTACTAGACTGCTTGTCCAAACCAAACTGTATTACTCACTATTCTCTCACACTTTCTTGGAATGCCTATTACTCCTGTTCTGTGATTTATTCAAATCCTAATTATCCTCCAAGGACAAATGTGTATGTTACCTCTTCTTCATCTGAAATGCCCCAAACATCTTGTTTATTTCTATCTATTGTATGGTACTTTTAACCTTCTGCTCTATATACTTACCTATTAAATTAGGGGCAGGGGCTTCTTTATAGCCCATATAGCACAATGCCCTAACATAACAGGCAATCAATAAATGTGTGCTGAATTAATATTGAAAGCTTGAGCTTTTGGTATCCCAAGAGTCCATATGTTTGTGATTCAGACTTCACACTGAGCACTCTTTAGAAACAATGTCTGGAGGGATATCAGAATTTCAAACAACTTTAACAGAGAAGCTGAGTCAGTCTGGGATTAAATTCAATCCTAGTTCAACCAAAAGGAATTGCCTGGACCCCGTTCCTGCTTGAGGAGATATCATAATTTGGCAACATACGTGAGGTATAGAAACTCATTTAAATGCATTTAAATGAGAACATATTTGCCTTTGGAATGAGCAAGCTACAGTACGCACTACCTATAAAAATCAACTACTATTAGGATGATAGTAACAATGGCTTCACTGGTAACGAAAGGAGATCTAAAACACCAGTTGGTTTCATAGGTTCTGAACGTGGCTCAGCAAAGATGAAACCATATCTTGCTTTGGCTTTCATCCAATACATTTCCTCTTGGCCCACTTAGCAAATGGGTAATTAAATGACATCAGCCACCACGGGTGGCTGGAACATAAGGTGGCTTCATGGTGCCATATAATGTGGCACCAAGTTTCTGAATCACCAACCACAGGTACATCGACTCTTCCCACCACCACACAGTCCCTTCCATAAAACCACTTTATCTGATATTTCTGTTGACACAGTGACTGTGCTTCAGGCACTTTCCTTTGCTTCTTCTTAGTGTTTGTTCGGGTGGGTACTTCTGTGCAGATGCCTGTAAATGTGTTCTTAGGGTGCAAGAGCAGCCACTCAGTCATCAGGATATGCTTTTGTCTTTAGGTAGGTTTACCTCAAAAAGTATATCCAATTGCTAAACCAACACCAACCTTAAATACTTCAGAGGTTGAACCCTCTTCCTAGCCAAATACTTAACTGCTAGAGTTGCTGTATGTCATTAAATTGATCCTTAGCCTGGGCATTACCAGTCCTGTTTCTGAAGCTATTTTTCTCCCTAAAATAACAGCTGCTACAGTTTTTCCAAAACCCTTTAAAACAGGGATAATCAACAGCCTAAGTGATCCTTATCAAGATACAGGGAATCACCAGATGTAACTACTGAGTACAATGCTGGATGGGCAGAGATTTTCCCCACAGGTATATCAAAATGGGCCTGAAATATAGACTCTTAATTGGAAAGTACTTGATGAGCACCTATCTTCTTCCCAAAATTGTGTTAGGTCCAACCCAGGAGTTACAGTCTCATTAGGAAGATAACATATACACATATACACAAAGTAAATGGTGGTGAGATATATTATATATGATAAATGGAAGAGTATACAGTGCTACATTATGTGGTACAGCCAATATGTCCTATAGAATTTGTGAAAGAGATAGTTTTTTGGTTTTTTTTGAGTTGGAGTCCCACTCCTTCACCCAGGCTGGAGTGCAGTGGCATACTCACAGTCACCCCAGTGTCGAGCTGCTGGGCTTCAGTGATCCTTCCGCCTCAGCCTTCCAAGTAGCTGGAATTACAGGTGTGTGCTACCACGCCCGGCTAATTTTTTATTTATAGTAGAGACAAGGTCTTGCCAAGTTGCCTGGGCTAGTCTTGAACCTGCGGGCTCAGGCAATCCACTCACCTTGGCCTCCAAAACTGCTGGGATTATAGTCTGAGCCACTGATCCCAGCCGAGAGATAGATCTTAAGCTAGCACTTAAAGAGGACAAGAATTGGATAGGAGAAAAATAGTCACACAAAATAAGCAGGATCTGGTCCACTGGCATCTGTCAAGTGAATTTTTGGAACTTTTGAGCTATATCCTTAAGAAGAAACAAAGAGCTAGGTAAGAGAAAAAGTGAGGTTCTTGACCAGTTTCTCTCAAGCATTTAACATACAAGAAACTTGACTAACAAAAAATTGATCTGCAAACAGAGTTTGGATAGCTGAGGTAAAATCAAATTATGGAGGCTACTGAATGCAAGTTAGAGCTTGCATGCATATGTGAAAAAGGAATCACCCAAAGTTCTTAAGCAAGAGGATCTCATTTTCAAAACAGTATTTTAAGCAGAATAATTTAGTAGCAAAGTAAAACTAGAGTGGAATGAAGAGAAAATGGGTAGGAAAATCAATCAGAGAGCTGGTCTAGTAGTTTAGTTTTGGTATGATGAAAGCTTGAACTCTGGTGGTAACAGGTAAAAGGAGAAGGAATGAATCACAGAAATTAGAATATGAAGAAAGTGTTGAAAGTACTTGCTGACAGACTGGAGTACAGGGATGAAGGAAAGGGAGGAGTTACAAATTCTAAACTTGGAGAATTGGAAAAAAAGATGTTACACTAACAAGAGGGGGGAATTGGAAAAACAAGTCAGTTGTGAGCTGGGAAAATTTAAGTCAGTTTTAGTAATACTAAATTAGAGATGAACATTTACATCCTATAGGCATTTTGAAATAAGAATTGCAGTTTGAGTGGCAAGCCCTCTAAAACTGATTCTGACGTATGCTAACATTTGTGGACCCTTGATATAGAGAGCCAAAACAATTCTAGGCACTCTCATGGCGAACTCCTGTAGAAACCTGTTGTATACCTTATTTGGCAGTTTCCCTACCACATGTGGAAGGAGAGCAACCAGGGTGGGAAGCCAAAATTCAGAGGGATAATTTCCCAAAAGACAGATTACTCTAAATTCAGGTAGAAGAACAAGGGCTTTCTCCATTATTTCCTCATCATATCAAACCTGCATGTGACCTCAGAATTAACCAGGGCATTGAATCGAGCAAATTACATAGCATGTCTCAAAGCTTCCTTGTACAAGTATCTTAAAAATTCTGTATTTCTACAAATCTACTATGTACATATGACCTAATGCATGCTTTCAAACAGCCAATCTCCTGTTTACCGTGAACAAATAAGAATGCTGAACAAATGGTAAAGAAACTTGATTTTGTTTACTAAAGCCTCTATTCTTCTAAAGGGTCTGATTTCTTTTTAAGATTGAGTTACCGCTTTTTTCCATGAAGTAGAGGAAATAATTAGTTGTCTTACATGAAAGAAAGCATACTCTGCTCATCCCCTGCAAGGGGGTGAATCAGAAGCAAAGAACATAATGGGCTGCAAGGCTGCACATCCTCAAGCTCTGCCTTCTCTTTTATTTTATTCATGTTCTTCCAAAGCTACGCAAGGAAAACCCAGAAGGTGCGAAAGAGATAAACTCCAAATCTGAAGTGTGTAAAGGGAATGACAGGGTGACCCCGAAAGCTGAGTTTTGTTTTGAAAAACAAAACAAAGAAAACAGAAGGCATGAGATCAGAGCTTTCTAAATGGTAAATTATAAGGGCCTCAGTCAAGTTATGTAAGGCAGACCTCCCCCCCAACAAATGTCTCATGTCTCTATCATTTTCCTTCAATTTAAGAAGTGAAGCAAATATTAAGATATTGTTTTGTAGAGGAAAAGAGTCTAGCTGCTTTACATTTTGGATTCTGGGACAAAACCTGAAACTTTATGATTACCCTGATTTAAAATCCACGGCCAATTCTAAATTCTGTTCCTGTGCTATCTGGGACAAACTGTTTCAGCAACAGTAGCCTTAAAACTAATGTAAGCATCATTAAAATATTAATCAGAATAGGGTCTTCTGCATTTAAGATGCTTAGAGTTAGCCAGGCTCAGTGGCTCAGCCTGTAATCCCATGCTTTGGGAGGCTGAGATGAGTGGATTGCCTGAGCCCACGGGTTCAAGCCCCACCTGGGCAACTTGGCGAGACCTCATCTCTACAATAAATCAAAAACATTAGCCAGGCATGGTAGCGCGCGCCTGTAGTTCCAGTTACTTGGAAGGCTGAGGCAGAAGGATCACTGGAGCCCAGTAGGTCGAGGCTGCGGTGGCCAGAAGTGTGCCACTGCATTCCAGTCTGGGTGACAGAGTAAGACTCCAACTCAAAAAAAAAAGATGCTTAGAGTTAAGTGTAAGTGGTGCTTGGTTTTCCTGCACCATCCTTTGATAGAATACCTAATAGGAAAACGAGTCTTATAATTCCACCTTAGCCAAATTTTAGCTCATCAGATAAATTCTAAAAGAGATTTACTAAGTGCCTAGAACACTTAATATCACCTAGCAAAATTAGCAATTTCATGGAAAGGGCAAAAGAAGATGGGTGAAAAACGTAAGAGAAAAAAAGCAATTTTTAAAAAAAGGGCTGAACAAACATTTTTTTTAATGGAATGGAAAGGAGTTTCCTTGATCACTCATTCACACTGCAGTTGTCTCTCATGGTAAACTCCTGTAGAAATCTGTTGTACACCTTTTTTGGCACTGATTATAAACCCTCACAATGGAGTTATCTCTAGTATATATCTAGTTTTATCTTAAGGTCTCAGTTAGTAAGCACCTCGAGGGCAGGAATGTTTGTTTCCTATGCTCCTATGGGCCCTCTCCGGGCACTAGGGTCTAGAGACATTGAATAACTGTAAAGCATGTCTCACACTGAGGACCAAACTTAGAAAGCATCAATGTGGAATAGAGCGGCAAAGGGAAATGGTGAGGGTGAGGTTGCAAAGTTTTCAGACATAAGTGTGCATTGGAAAACTGAGCTGAAAAATGAAATTTCCAATTCCAGATGATAATTCCTTCCCCACTATTTATTTCTGGTCAGGGTTGTTGTTTTCTTCTGCTTCTTCTTCTTCTTCTTTCCCTGCCTTTTCTCTTTCCAGCATCAGCCAGGTGCAGAACAAAAGGAAACTAATGATTTAGTTATTGCTCCACTGCTGAAAGTCTGAAAGTCAGTCATTTGGAGCAGGTTCCATTGTATGTCCCTGCAGTTCTTGGGCCTTGGAAACTGTGCACAGAGCACTGTGGCTCCAATCACCACAGTGGGGGCCAATGCTGGACGCTTGGCTTCTGAGCGAGAGAGATGAAAGGGTTCTTCTAATGTAATAACTGACGGCCTCTCAGGGCCGTTTGAACTGTTTACAGACTGAGTTAACGATTACAGGCAATGTGTATCTTGGCCAGGTGCCCAAAATTCTTACCCACCCGTCAGATATTATCAAAGAGCCCTTCCATGCCTGGCTGGAGTCCTTCCAAAGCACCTCACAGAGAGGCCGACACAAAAGGAGTGTTCAGAATATTCTCTCTCTCTCTCTCTCTCTCTCTCTCTCTCTCTCTCTCTCTCTCTCGCTCTCTCGCTCTCTCGCTCTTTCTCTCTCCCGAGGCCAGAGCAAGAAAGTCAGAGTATCAGCCATGAATTAGGTGCTGAGGACGCTGAGTTTTCAGGACCGCTCAGGACTGGGGAAAGGGTCAAGGTCAGTATGAGGGCCTGGAGAACCAGATTCCTTTCAAAGCAGTTTAGGAGGTGTAGGTAAGAGTCTTTATAGCTGGTAGCTAGAGGATGGGGGTAGGGAAACAAGACCCTTGAGATGAAACATGATGCGGCAAGCAGCCACTAAGACAACAGATCTGTAAGAATGGACTTCTTATGGGGCAGTGGACAGAGGAGGGAGAAAGTATACAAGGGTAATGCACAAGCCGTAAAAGAACATCAACTTAAGGACAGGACATAATGGGAAACTTCAAAAATAAAGTAGGAGATGTTGAGAAAAATACTTTTTTACTAGGATGAGTCCCAAGAGACTGAATAGTACCTGTCTGAGAATTATTAAAATGTTTTCCACACCGGGATCGGTGGCTCAGCCTGTAATCCCGCGCTTTGTGCTTTGGGAGGCCGAGGTGAGTGAATTGCCTGAGCCCGCGGGTTCGAGACCCGCCTGGGCAACTTGGCGAGACCTCATCTCTACAATAAATTTTTAAAAATTAGCCAGGTGTGGTAGCGCGCATCTGTAGTTCCAGCTACTTGGAAGGCTGAGGTGGAAGGATTGCCAGAGCCCAGCAGGTCAAGGCTGCAGTGGCTGGGCGCGGCCACTGCACTCCAGTCTGGGCGACTGAGTGAGACTTCAACTCAAAAAACAAAATGCTTACCACATAAATACACACTTAGTATTAGTCATGAGATATGATAGGAAACCATCTAGTTTATGACTGAAAAATGAATTTATCACCAATAATGCTAGAAGAGCTTTCTAGGGACACAAATATTAAAGGGCACCTAAGCCAGGGAACACTGAATTGAGCTATTACTTAATTATATGCTAACTTATGGACTCCAAAGGAAGAGGGTGGTTTTTACTCTTTTCTGGGATCACAAAATGCTCTCACAAGAAAAATTGACAACAATGGGAGAAATTCATGCTCTTTTATCTATATATGAATATAATAGTCATTACATTGTTTCCTTGAAGCTTGAACGTGGTTGTTTTATTCTCCTGTCCTGACTTGCTAGATAATGTCGCTATTATGGAGCAGCTGGTGGCTCACCCTGTGTAGTGAGGAGGCCTTCATGTTAAAAGACTCTTCTTCAGGTTATCTACTTTGAGGAGGAGATAGATTTGACATTACAATGAACCCTTGAACAACATGGGTTTGAATTGTACAGGTCCACTTATATGCAGATTTTCTTTTGCCTTTGCCACCCCTGATACAGCAAGACCATCCTCTCCTCTTCTTCCTCAGCCTACTGAATGTGATGATAATAATAAGTCCTTTACGACGATCCATTTTCACTTAATGAATAGTAAATATATTTCCTCTTCCTTATGATTTTCTGTAACATTTTTTCTCAGCTTATTTTTTCTCAGCTTATGATTTTCTGTAACATTTTTTCTCAGCTACAGTACATAGCACATACAACATACAAAATATGTGTGAATTGACTGCTTGTATTTCAGAAAGGATTTCAGCCAATAAAAGGCTATTAACAATTAAGTTTTGGGCCAGGTGCAGTGGCTCACGCATGTAATCCCAGCACTTTGGAGGTAGAGGTGAGAGGATTGCCTGAGTCCAGGAGTTTGAGACCAAACTGGGTAACTTGGTGAGACCTCATCTCTACAATAAATCAAAAGAAAAATTAGCTGGGCGTAGTGGCACATACCTGTAGTTCCAGCTACTTGGAAGGCAGAGGTGGAAAGATTGCCTGAGCCCAGCGGGTTGAGGCTGCAGTGGCCATGTGCACGCCACTGCACTACAGAGTGAGGCTCTGACTCAAAACAACAACAAAAAACATTTACGTTTTGCAGGAGTCAAAAGTTATACATGGATTTTTGACTGCCCAGGAGGCTGGTGCCCCAACCCCTGTATTGTTCAAGAGTCAACTATACTATTTTGATAACTATTTTGTCAGGAAACTGATAGTTATCTTGAGATTTACTGTAATGCTTCACATGTTCTACAACAGATCATGACCCATGTGCATTTACTTGTGCAATGCCTTGAATAGAAACACAGTTGGATATGGTTGAGTTGCTTCAGAGAAGCACTCTCAACATCCCCTATACTATTACCTACTGGGGATATGCTTCTCCCCTAGGGAAAGATGAAAGCTCATTTTGATTTTTAGAATATAACCAGAAATCTTGGTTGCAATGAAATTATAGAAAGAATATGAGTCAATAGTAAGCTTGAAAGGTGAAACTACAAAAAGGAACCCTATCAGTAAATTTAAGAAGAAATTTCCGAAGATCCCTTAGAATCTAGCCCCAGGCTCTTCTAGTAAATAGCCTCAAGGAAGGAAGAGACAATGTCTTTAGCTTATCTGTGACTTGATATCAGATAGAATGAAGAAAAGTAAAGCACTGGATATTGTACCAATGAAGAGAAATAATTTAGAACATTATTAGAGAAACAGAAGAAATCAGGTGAGAAAGAACTTAGCATGTGATATCACTGAAATTTTGAAATACACAGAAACAAGATAGTTCAACAATCCTCCTCACACAGTGTGGGTGAAAGTATACCTGGAGTGCTTCCTATCCACTGCATAGAGCCTTTACTTTGTAAAAGAGATTAATACACAAGAAGTTCAAAGTAAGTCAACAAAAAGATAGAAGGACTTGAGAAGATGATTCACAGGGCCACCTAGATGAATATTTTTGAGAATAACAACAGGAAGGGTATAGTGCAATAGTTACCTCTCCAATAACTGGCTGCTCCAGATGTACTGGCTCTATTGAAACACCAGCTGTGTCTTTGAACTTTAGGATTCTTGGGGGAAAAAATAGGTACCTATCATCCCTCCATCTCTTCTAATTTTCAATGTTGTGAAAAATCTATGATGGCACAATGACCCAGTTAATTTACAGATATTCTACCTTATCTAGAAAGCCAAAACTCCACTACAGAGTTCTTCAAAGTGGGGCATGGCGTTGTGCAGGCAAGCATATCAAGAGGAAAACAAAGTTCCTTATCGGTTTTTCATGTAATAGGTCTGCTTGGATAGATTGACAATATATGGAAAATAGATAAGAAACACTGATTTCCTTCCTCACAGGATTACTACTATAACCTCTTTCTGCCTTCAGTACCTAGCAAAATTTGCAAATATTAAACAGGATCTGAAATTCCTTTGGGAAAAACATAAGGTAATGGCTTTGAGTCAGCTAAAATGTCTGTCCTAGCATGCCCTACTTACCCAAAGATTATGGAAAGAGGATTGTCAATATGAGGCAATATAATGTGATGTTAAATTCCCTAGCTTGGCCAGGCTCGGTGGCTCAGCCTGTAATCCCAGCGCTTTGGGAGGGTGGGATGAGTGGATTGCCTGGGCCCGCAGGTTCAAGACCCACCTGGGGAACTTGGCAAGACCTCATCTCTACAATAAATTTTTTTTAAAAAATTAGCTGGGTGTGATAGCGTACACCTGTAGTTCCAGCTACTTGGAAGGCTGAGGCGGAAGGATCGCCGGAGCCCAGCAGGTCGAGGCTGCAGTGGCCAGGAGCGGCCACTGCACTCCAGTCTGGGTGACAGAGTGAGACTCCAACTCAAAAAAAAAAAAGAAAAGTTCCCTAGCTTTACACATATATGTAACCCAACAATTTCTGATAAGAAACTGGTTCCATGGTAAAATGCATCCAAATCCACTACTGTAGCAATAGCTGTGAAGCTATTCCTTCTTTCTGAGGGACAGTTTATTATTGTATACTGGAACTCCTACAAATAGTCAGTTTCCTGATAGGTAAATCTTTATGGCAATTTAATTAGAAAATTACAAAACACAAAAATCTGAAAAATATTCTTTTGGAAAAAATATCATGTAACTTAGTCCCTTACAATAAAGACCAAGTGTTAAACTCAAAAAAAGATTAGACTGGTTCTGCAGCTTGAGAAAAAGAAATGTGGTCTCTCTAGTTAAAAGTTTTCTAGATGATGCAGGAACTGCTGCTTAGAAACTATTTTCTAAACAAAGTGCAAAGGGATGACTATAAACATTTCATCAACATGTTACAATGAAATCCTCTAGGAAGCTGCCTTACCATTAAGGATAGAGAAAACCACAGATGCTGTGATTTCAGTTCTTCTCTTTCATTTTCTGTATTTTGTAATTTTCTCTAAAATCTGAGCTTTCATTTGATAGGAAGGGAAAAAGGATCTTTTTAGGATGGGAAGACACAGTTATCAGCATGTAGTGGCATGTATTTCACTTGCCTGTTAACAAAGTCTGCAAACAACTGTCTCTAGATGAACAACAGCAGCAACACACCAACTTATTCAATCAAATGATGGTTATTTTACAACATGTATTGAAACACAGACAGTGAACCTGATGTAGTATATGGCATAGAAGGAAATAGGCCTGGTCATCAAAATCCCAACCTAAATAAGACTAACATAATATGGAGAATACAAAAGTGATACCAAATGTTCACAGAGAGAAGAAACATTTGATTTAATAGTGGGCACAGATTTTTTAATGACCCCAAAATGAAAATCAGAGACAAGAAACAGAGGGACCATCATTTAGGTTATAATTCTTAAGGGGTGAGCTAGTCAACACAACTGAGGAGAGGTGAGCAAGCAAAACTTAACAGGAAAAATAAAAAACTCAGATCCCACATGCTGAATTTAAGGCAAGGCTGAAGCAGAGGGAGAGTCATCAGTTCACAAAGAGGCTTGATTACTTTCTCCCGAGTGAAATTAACCAAAATTGTGGGTAGAAGAGGGGACTTACGGGCAAAGAACCACAGGGGTACTGTCCTAAGGTAATCCATTTTGCATACGATCATACTCTCCACAGGCAAAATTTCAAATGCCAGATAATTAATTTGGCTTCAAGGTTTCCAAAGGCAGCTATTTCTAGAGACTGGTCCAGGGTTTGCTTAGAGGAAGTAGCTTCCCCTAAAGAATTGAAAATGTCATCTAGAATATATATTCTCTCTATGGAATATATACAATATAGAATATATATTCTCCATACGTATATGTATATATTCATTCTAACCCAAACACTCATTTTAATCCTTTATGTGTATACACACACAGACAAACACACACATTACCAGAGTAGTTATTTGACTTTTGTATAAAGTCAAATAAATTTTAAATAATTTTATCAGTGGTTGGCATGACATACACCATCCTTCACTTCAATTTCCTATAGATCTTGCTGAGCTCCTTTGATTCTGGTAGAAAGATTCGAGGGTTTTTTTTTTCATTTTTTTTCTTGTATTTGGTGAAAAGTAAGCTTAGAAATAAAAAGCATTTTTGTATGTAGAGTTGCAGGTATTAGGGTAGGGATTGAAAAAAAACAAACTCAATGAAAAAAACTAGATGAGAAAAATATATGCATGTGTATAAGCAAACTTTATTATAGGATAAGCATTTAAAGTTTAGAACAAACAATTCATCAACTAGGATTATGAAGAATGTGCCCTTTTTAATAAAACACGTCAAGTGCCAACTGTGGTGGCTCACAGCTGTAGTCCTAGCACGTTGAGAGGCTGGGCAAGAGGACTGCTTGAGCCCAGGAATTCAAGACCAGCCAAGGCAATACAGCAAGACCTTATCTCTATAAAAAATGAAAAACTAGCAGGGCATGGTGTCACACCCTGGTAGTCCCAGTTACTCAGGAAGCTGAAATGGAAGGATCCCCTGAGCCCAGGAGGTTGAGGCTATGGTGAGCCGTGATCATGCCAATGCACGCCAGTCTGGGTGACAGACAGAGTGAGACCCTGACTCAAAAAATAAACAAACAAACAACAACAACAAAAAGCCCCACAGCAACCCCACAAACTCCAAAGACCAACAGCATTAAAAAATGAGAAATAATTCTAGCTAATTCTCAAATACAATTACCAATCAGGGAATAGGATATTCTGATTAATATAGGACCTTAAATAATAATGAAAATTTATGGCGAGAAAAGAAAATAACTTTTATCTGAGGAATATAAGTCCTTTTAATTATCAGGCCCAGAGAAATATTAACATGAGGCAGTAATCACTTCCTAATCCCCCTTTTAAGCTATGTATTCATCTCTTGCAACTGCTTGCTACTGCCACAAGTAGCTATAAATTAACCTTGTAATACCATACTCTATAGCTTAACCATGTATATATACACTATCACCCACACTCTATAGCTTAACCATGTATAGTCAATCACTAATCAATGTTATGTCTGTAAATCAATGAGAATTCCTGACAAACAACATTGCAATCAGTCCACTCCCTGTTCTCCTTTTTTTGCCTTTAAAAATTCACTTGTATCTGCTGCTAATCGGAGTATATATTCAGGACAATTTGAATCTATGCCCCTGAATTGAAATCCTCAAGCTTGGCCCAAATAAATTCTCTACTTATACTAACTTTGCCTTAGCTTCTTCCTTTTAGGTTCTTTCCAAGGACCCGAAAGTCCTTATAAATTAAACCTGTACTGTTGAAACCCTTTCTAAAATGTATTGGTGTCCTTTCCTGCCTAAATATACCATAATGAACATAACCTTTATTTGGTATCATAACACTACAAGGATATCCTTATGAAATAAGGATGAAATATGAAATAGCATGAAATAATTTACATACTGAAGTATAAGAGATTGGGCTAAACTTTTTTTTTTGAGTTGGAGTCTCACTCTGTCGCCCAGACTGGAGTGGCCACTGCAGCCTCACCTGCTGGGCTCCAGCGATCCTTCTGCCTCAGCCTTCCGAGTAGTCAGAATTACAGGCACGCGCTACCATGCCCGGCTGATTTTTTGATTTATTGTAGAGATGAGGTCTCGCTGCCCAGGCGGGTCTCGAACCCGCGGGCTCAGGCAATCCACTCACCTCAGCCTCCCAAAGGCGCGGGATTACAGGCTGAGCCACTAAGCCTGGCTGGGCTGAACGTTCTTAGGAATTTCTTAGATTATTTGCTTTTTAGGTCGTTTATATCCTCTTCTTTTTAAAAATTTGTCTCTAGTTAATAAACATAGTATAGAAAAAATTCCAAATACTTTAGCATTTATTTTGTTTAATGAAAGTGTCTTATAAAACTCTGGTCCTGAGGTAAGGAACAGAAGGGGAAACTAAAACTCAAATGAACAAAAATTAAGTTAACCTTGCCCCTAAAATTGCCAAACTGGAACAACGGGTATCTAAAGACGGGAACACATTTTTAGAAATTCTACCCATAGGAAAGGAGTCTAGCAGTCATTCATTCTTAACACTCTATTGCTTAAGTATCTCAAGACTTTGTCCAACAACCTCAATAAATGTATAAAAATATCAAGAGGTAAAGGTCAAAAAAGGTACCATGAACATCAAACAAGGCCGCTGGACGTGACCCAAAACATCACATGCTGGGCTTTCCTTTTTAATGATAATATGGCGATACTGGATGTTTATCCATGCCTTTATTTCAAAGAGCTTCTAATGCTGTGCAGACATCTCTCACTAATCTTTATTAGGACTTGGGAAGAAAACAGTTTTCCCCAAGAAGTACCTTCAGAGAAGAAGGTCACTCACCAAAGCCAATAAAAGAGAAAATATTTGCCCCTCTCCAGCTTCCCCTAACACCACTGTCTCCTAACTCCCACTGTGTTGTATTGGTGATTGAAATGAATTATAAGGCCATGCAAGTGTTGAAAGGATAATAATGGTAATTGAGTTGTTTCCAAAGAGTTATAAACTATGAGTGTTTAATCATAACAGGGAACAGGTAAGTAGAGAAGATGAGGAAACCCATAATTACCTTTATCCCATTATTTACTTATTTTGAGCAGAGACTTCAAATTGGTAAAGTTACAAAACACTGAATACAGATTTTTCATACTGCATATTATTAGCCTCTGAGCTGGCACAAAGGATGCTCTTTACCTGAAAATTATTTCAGGGCCACAAATATTTGTTGGGTTCCATGACTAAAACTTGGCTTATTCTCACTTTGATCCAATTCTCAGATGGGGAACTGGGAGACCCAGAGTCTTGTGAGATAATTTTCAAGCAGGCTATAGAATCTTATCTGCTGAGCTTTAAAGAACATGTTGAGACCAGCACGGTATAATGAACTGGGTAAATTAGTCCCCTTCACAATCCTGAACTCCTTTCTTTCCAGCCCTTAGAAAAATGGCTGCAAGCTATATACAGTAAGCTGAGCCTTGGCATTCTGAGCAGTTGTTCCAGAGTAGCAGCAATAAAAAGAAATATTCTAAAAGGGAAGATGTAAGAGTGATATAATGTGGTTCCAGAATCCTTCAGACTCTGATAAGTAAAAACTTAGAAAGCAACTGCTTTGTGTCAGTGATCACCACATTCGTAATGGAAGGAAGCTAATAGCCTTACCAATAGAGGAGAACAACCACATGGACAAAGGTCCAGGGTAGGCAGGTGATTCACCACAGCACAAGCAAGGCAGGAAGAGAACTTAAGTTCCCACCCCAGAACTCATACACTATTAGTCATTCTCTAAACCACTGAAGCCACCTGTACAACATTACATTAACATTTAATCAGCTTTTTGACCCACAACGTTTTGAAGTAAAAGCTTTGTCTTTTTAGCTATATAAAGCATACAGATAATTTTGCTTGGTTATGTTAGACTAATGCCAAATTGAATTCAATGAATAGGTGAACTGGGCCTAAATCAATAACCCTCACACTTAGTAATATTTCTGACAGTAATTAGGTGAATAAGGAGAGCTCAAGTCTAATTACTATAAATAATTCCTTGTATTTGCAATCTCTTACATTTTTCAAAGACAATGCTCATATACTATTTTATTTCAGGTAATCAGGCCATTTATTACTATTATCCCCATTTTACTCATGAGGACACAAGCTCAAAGAGGTTAAGCAATCTTCCTTCAGGTCATAAACATAAGAAGAATCAGAGCTGAAATTAAAATACAAGTTTACTGAGAGCTCTTTTCACTGTAGGATGTTGGCACTCATTTTAGAACACCCTTTATGCTTTATTATCATATTATATCATTATATGTGGATACTGTGCAAAGAGCACCATTTGGTGGGCATATTAACTTCAATTATTTGGTGATAGGAATTATGTTCTTCGGCCAGAAGGCTTTCAGTTATACATAAAGTTAGAAGATAATGAAGTAATTCTGCCCTGAGGGAACCCAGGAAACAGATAATTCAAAAGGAAAGAAGTTCTCATCCAGGATGTTAGGTTGCCTACAAAATAACTGCCAAATCAGAGAGCATTCAACTGGTGGCCAGTACGGTAACCCACATTTATGGGAAAAGGCTAAGGCATCAGGGAAAAATGGTAGCTTCTCACCTTGGGAACTTTGTGTGGTAGTCTTATTTCAGAGATATGTTTCTGAAGTATTTTGCATAGAATATACTTTCCTTCATGTTTGCTAGATGTACAACTTTATGAGACAATTTTCAAACAATAAATGATAGCACGTGGAAAAAAAAGTAGATCCTCACAAAAGTCTTGAAAACCAGGTGAACCAAAATGTTACATCTTCTCCATTTGACAAACAATAGAATAATCATTGACTGCCATGTCAAAGACTACCCTAGTAGTTAATGAAAGCACTATTACAAGTTCTCCTGAAATTGGAACATACAAGTGTTTGGGTATGCATCCACTGATTGGGTGCCAAGTACTATCGCTTCTGGTAGAGTTTAGCTACAGAAGAAAATCAGACCTTCTGGCAGCACTTACAAGGCAGGTGCAGTCATAAAGAACTTGACTTTTGATTCCATTGTCTCTGCCAGGACAGGTGGTATGGTAGAAGTATGGAATCCTGCCAGACAGGCTTCAACTCAAACTTCCCTTTAGAAAACAAAACAATAAAAATGGAAAGAAACAAAATGCCAAATCCTGTCCATACTCTGAAGATTGACATTACTTAAAAAAAACTTGGGCATTTTATATAATAACATTAATTTGTTTCAAACACACATCAATTCAGGAGAAATAAAATTATGAAAACGAAAGGTTAGTTGCAGGGTTGTGCTCTTCCTTTATAGTTCAATTCCCTATTCTCCTGTATAAACTAAAGAGACATGTTAATTTCAGTGAATTTTTTTTTTTTTTGAGTTGGAATCTCACTCTGTCACCCAGACTGGAGTGC
>NW_007247201.1:85782-109241 GCF_000164805.1 Carlito syrichta
GATTCTTTTGATTTATTGTAGAGATGAGGTCTCGCTGCCCAGGCGGGTCTCGAACCTGCGGACTCAGGCAATCCACTCACCTCAGCCTCCCAAAGGCCCGGGATTACAGGCTGAGCCACCGAGCCCGGCTAATTTCAGTGAATTTTAACCAAACATTTCTAGTGTAGAAAAATTAAACTGTAATCTAATACCTGCATAGGAGTAACACAGGCAAGCCAGTACTGCTGAGTGGAATAAAAAGCTTTGGTGAGTCCTGCTTACCTCACAGATCCTGACTTACCTTCCTAGTACAAACCAATACATTAAAACATTTTAAGAATAGTTGGGATGATCCCATGAAAGAGACTGTCTTTCTCTAAAACAAACAAACAAACAAACAAACAAACAAAAACTCTAGCACATTAGTTTAGAACAGAGTAAAAATATAAAAGATTGTTTCTAGTGGTAAAGATAGACAACTGACACTTTTACCAGGTTTTGTCTTGAGGGCAAACCTTTGTGACTGACGATGTAGTCTCCTGACCACAGGGACACCACAAGCAGTCTCTGAGGAAGAGTGCTCAAAGGATCCTTGCAGGGACACTGTCATTGCCACTTTGGAAATTTTGAGCATTTTTGGTGTTCCTGGAATTCTATTTCCAACTACTACTCTGTGGCTGTGATGAAGGGATAGGAAGAGACCGGAAATCTTCTAAAGCAATTACTCTCTTCGACTCATAACTACAGAACCAAGATTAAAATAACAAGAATGTACTTTACCCAGGGCATAACTCTGCCTAAATCTGCTCTATCCATCATTTTATTTTCCTAATTCTTGTTTTTGTTGTTAATCTGCTCTAGGAAGGAAAGTTAGATAATCTATAAATAGGTTCCAGAAAAGTTTTGAAAATTCGAGGATTTGGGGGAGGATATTTAAGAAGGAGCCAAAATCTCTGAGAATGCCCTGTAAATGTCCCAAAGTCTAAGATCCAAAATATTAAATGAATCTTATTCCTACCCCAAAAATAATTTCTTAAAGTTACAGTCTTAATTCTCCTTTAAAGGGTAAATGGTTTATTCAGGTCCCAGAGATGAGGACTAATGCTAGTACTTAACGTGTGGTATTTGTGCCTCTTTATGCCTGACTCAATCAGTTTAAATCCAAAATAAGTTCTTCCTTCATTTACTTGCCAAGACCTGAGTTCAGGCCCTCGGGGTACTGAAGTTTTCCTTTGTGGGAGAAAATGACATCATCAACACCTCAGCGACAGTAGGGAATGCAGGGAATGTGGCTCCCAAGATTGGGTGATATCATCAACTGTCCTGGGAGAAACCCCAAATTCCCAAGAATTGAAACATTGGTTTAAAAAGGTTGTGGGGGGGGTTGTTTCAAGTTTATGAATAGTATTGATGTTTCCAAACAGGTTTTAAAAGGGTGAATAGGGTGGGGGGACAGCTTTCAGTAAGTCTGCACCTCAAGAACCAAGCATACATGAATTAAGTCCAGATAGGGCAGAGGGGCAATTACTGGGACTTACTGGACTTACTGGGGCAAATCCAACCAAGGGAGAATAAAGACTTAGTTATATTAGGCTCTCTCCCAGCTCTGAGATGAGTATATTCTTTGGGGGACTTGCTAATGTTGCAAGTTTGCATTCAAAATAAATTCTAGGCACTCACATAATCCCCCAGTCTCCTCCAAACTTTCTTTGATGTCCAACAACTAAGGACAAGGATCTTTGATTATAAAACAATTTCTTTGGTTGGAAGAAAATTCTTTGCAGGGCGTGAACAGCAGGAGAAAGAAAAGGTTTTTCTGAAGTGCAAACTAGTTGGAAACCCCCTGGGGTAAGAATCTGATTCCCAGTCTTTGAGAGGAACAGGCCTGCCTGTACAAGCTGCCTCTGCTGAAGGCCTCTAAGAAGGCGCTTTTGTGTCTACTGTATGGCCCTCAGCAACAGCACGGCAGCCCTTCTCTTTTTTTTTGCCAGCGGAAGTTTTCCAACTCTGGGAATACACAATGCAGAAAGTCACGGTTTGATAATAAGGCATAGTTACTAATCAGATGGCCCCATTTCCACTCCTCCCAGATGCCTCCAGATGCTTACATACTAGAGTTCTATCCTCCTAGCCCCATGGGTGAACACCTACCAGCTGCTCCAAAATTGTATTTCCAGTGTAATCATTCAGCTTATCTCTAATAATTTACTTCACATAGTATTTTAGGATCAGAAACATCTTACTCCTTTTACTACCATGACCCAGACTGGTTCTAGGTTATCTTTGCTCTTTCAGGTCTTTCCACAGGTTAGGTTCACTTAGGTGTAGGTTTGTGACTGAAGTCAGTATGCTTTGATCACTGAGATAGCATGGATGAAGGATTTAGAAAAAGGGTCCTCAGATATTTTAACTCTAGAGAAGATTCCTTTTTATGTGTATTAACTGGAATGTAAAGAAAGCATAGGAACAGGAAGACTGGAAGTACAACTGAGCTTAGCTCTGCTACCAATTTGGTGTGTGACTTTAATTTGTCACATATTTTATTACCTACCAAATGAATTTTACCTCATGGAAAAGAAATAAAAAGGTAAGATACATGGCCCTTTAGATTTACACTAAATCTGTTTCTGTAATAAGTATAAACTCTAAAAGTTTAGAGCTGGAAAGGATCCTGACGATTATTTAGTTACCCCACCAACCCTATACCAACAGAAGAAAGGTTAAATGACTTGCTTTTACTTAAAATGATCATAAGGCACTGAAGGACTTTTCAAATACCCAATGAGGCAATTGAATAATCCAAAATACTCTAGAATGATATATAAATGAGGCATATCATGCAGTTTGTTAACTTCACAGAGGAAATAACCTAATGCTATCATACAGACAGGTACATTCTTCTTGAGCAGTTCTCTTTATCTTTCAAGTTATACTAAAACCAACACATTTTAGAGACTAGAAATAACATATTTATGACTAAAGTCAATAATGAGAAAAGAATGGTATTAGAAACAAATTCTGTTAAATAGAGATGACATTCAGTTACTCTTCACCTTCTATATAAAGTGTCTTAGTATACTTCTTCCTTCATGGAAAGTAGTTTGTGAAGAATTAAAACCAAATCAGCTGAGATAATCAATTCAAACAGAAATTCCAGTATCTTGAATTCTGTCTAAAACTAAAGTTATTTACTGTTTTAACTTTACTATGCTTTAACAAGAACTTCTTGCACATTTTAGAAAGCCAGTTTGCAACTTGAAAAGAAAGCCAGAGTATCTAGTCATTTGGATTTCTAAAGAAAATGCTACAGATGAGTATTACACATACAGGAATATTATAACTGGTAACAGTGAAAAGTTAGAAGTTATTTGGATTTTAGTATTTCTTTATATTTAAGCTACTTGAGTTGCCTGGGTTAAAATTTAATGTTTTTGTTTGCTTTTTCTTCAGTTATAGGGAACTTTAGACAGAATTACCACGGTCATTTGAAGGACTCCTAAGAAAATGAAAATCAGCACTAATGCATTTAAGTTGATTCTCCTCAATTGGATGAGGCTATGGTGTTATTCTTTGAATTCCTACAATACCTGCCACAGTATTTTGTACACAGTAGGAAAACCACATTATAAGGCACCCAGGTAATCCAGTGCAGCCTCCAGTCTTGGTAAGGTTCTCAGCCTAGATTTTTTAAAAGCCTCTATTGCTTTGAGTTGATGATCCGACTTACAGACCACCTGGTGTGCAGTGATTCCAAGACAGAATAAATGATTCATGTACCATATAAAGAAATATGAAAATGCAGCAAGGTGTTTTTTTATTTGCTCACATGTTTTAAAGTATGCCTTCTAGTTGCCTAGGGATCAAAGAGGAAAGAGACCCTGTAGTAGTCTACAGTATCTTAATGAAATGTTCATGGGGTAATCTCTACCCACATCTGCTTTCTAATTTCTCTGCAATGACCCCCACCCCTAGCCAATTTAAAATAAGTAAATAAACACTGCTCAAAATATAGGCCAGTAAGACATAGCAGAGATTGGCAATCTCTGACTGTTAAGCACTAATCTCTCTAAATTCATTTCTTCCTAAGTAAAATGAGAAGATTGGACTAGCTGTTTTTTCTAGTTTGAAATTTGATGATTATACTTTTTTAAAATTTTAATCGATGATTATACTTCACAAATGGAATACCCTGCCCCTCTACCCACCCCACCTTCAAAACTGTATTTTATTCTAGGAATGGAAAACTGAATAGGATTTAATTCCAATATAGGGCCAGCAGTCCTTTACAAAATTAAAGAAACTTGGTCACAAGAATTTTAAAGTCAGAGAATCAACATAATTCTAAGGAGAAGATATAAAAATGAGAGAATATAAAGTCTGCATCATATAAAAAATGTTTTCAGCCTCAGACTCATCCAAATTATTTTACAGAAATAACAATACCAGCCGGGCTTGGTGGCTCAGCCTGCAATCCCGTGCCTTGGGAGGCTGAGGTGAGTGGATTGCCTGAGCTTGCGGGTTCAAGACCTGCCTGGGCAACTTGGTGAGACCTCATCTCTACAATAAATCAAAAAATTAGCCGGGCGTGGTAGCGCGCGCCTGTAGTTCCAGCTACTTGGAAGGCTGAGGCGGAAGGATCTACAGAGCCCAGCAGATCGAGGCTGCGGTGGCCAGGAGCGGCCACTGCACTCCAGTCTGGGCAGCAGTGAGACTCCAATTCTCACACACACACACACACACACACACACACACACAAGAAATAACAATACCAACAGTGTTTCTCAATATCCATATATTTACATATGTACAATAACACCCTTTTGATATATTAGTATGCACAGGTACATTGATAGGTACATGATACTTGAATGAGCTATTTAAAGTTATAGCTGTATTATAGTCAATTTCCATCATAACAGAAGTACTCTAGATCTAGAAAACAACAAACAGTGGTCTTGAAGATACTGCCATTTTGAACAACTACCACATTTTTAGATTCATCAGAATTTCTAAATACTGTAAGCTAATTTCCTATCTTGAGGAATAATGTGCCAGGCCTTCACACTTACAATTTTTAAAAATTTTAACTTTTCAGGTCAGGTGTAATGTAATCTCAGCACTTTGAAAGGCCAAGGTGGGAGAATCCCTTGAGGCCAGGAGTTCAAGATCAGCCTAGGCAACACAGTGAGATCTCATGTCTACAAAAAATTTAAAAATTATCAGGGCATGGTGGCACACCCCTGTAGTCCTAGCTACTTGTAAGGTTGAGGCAGTCAGCTGAAGTGAGCTATTTTGCCACAGCACTCCACAGCAAGCCCTGTCTCTGAAAAAAGAAAATAAATAAATACATGCTTGTAAAAAAACCAAAACAAAACCTTAACTTTTAAATCATTTTATTATTTTGGTGTTTCTAAATTTGCAAATTAAACACTTAACTCCAATATATTAAAAGGTATAGAACAAAATAAAACAAAATTTACCCATGAATTGCAATGTTTAGAACCTAGATAAAAGTAAGAATAGGCCAGGCGCAACAGCTCATGCCTGTAATCCCAGCACTTTGGGAGGCTGAGGCCGGAGGACTGCCTGAGCACAGGAGTTCAAGACCAGTCTTGGCAATATAATGAGACCTCGTTTCTACAAAAAATTAAAAAAGAATTAGCTGGGAGTGGTGGTGCATGCCTATAGTCTCAGATACCAGGTAGGCTGAGGCAGAAGATCATCTGAACCCAGGAATTTGAGACTGTGATGAGCCTTGATTGTGCCGATGCACTCTGGCCTGTACGATAGAGTGAGAAGCAAAGCCAAAAAAAAAGGAAAGTAAGAATATATAAAGTAGCTTATCTTATTTAAAAACAACAAATCTTAAAAAAATACAAAATTTTTCATTAGCGCAAACAGAAATTTAAGGGTCTAAGGAATCCTATCCTAGGAAAGCAATGGTGCTTAAAGGGTGAATACCAAAGATGTGGAAAATAACCACAATTAAAGTTTGTTTTATACTTTCTGTTCTCTGAATTTAGTAACCAAATAGACACAAAGAGCCACAATGGTTCTATTAATTTCAAAACATGTTAGTAAAACATCCTTTATTCTTAAGGGACTTTCAGTGAAACCAACATGCTGAAGGGGTTGTAAGCATTTCTTGAGTTGATGCACAGTTTCACTTAATATTTGGAAAGCAAAATTCCTTTACTACACATAAGCATATCTTCGCCAGACACCAATTTTTACTCCTGGAGTTCCATTATCTAAGCTTAGGCTACTTTCTTATAATTGCATCACAATACTGTTTTCTGTCTGACTACAAGTAATGCATACAAATACTTTTTTGTTTGTTTTTGTTTTTTTGAGTCGGAGTCTCACTGTTGCCCAGGCTAGAGTGCAGCGGCACATTCATGGCCACTGCAGCCTTGACCTGCTGGGCTCAGGCGATCCTTCCACCTTAGTCTTCCAAGTAGCTGGAGCCACAGGTGTGCGCCACCATGCCTGGCTAAACAAATACTTTTTTTTTTTTTTGAGTTGGAGTCTCACTCTGTCGCCCAGACTAGAGTGCAGTGGCCACTCCCGGCCACCGCAGCCTCAACCTGCTGGGCTCCAGCGATCCTTCCGCCTCAGCCTTCTGAGTAGCTGGAACTACAGGTGTGTGCTACCACACCCGGTTAATTTTTGATTTATTGTAGAGATGAGGTCTCGCCAAGTTGCCCAGGTGGGTCTCGAACCCACGGGCTCAGGCAATCCACTCACCTCGGCCTCCCAAAGTGCTGGGATTATAGACTGAGCTACCAAGCTCGGCCAACAAATAAATACTTTTAAAATTAAGTAGACTGGGGGTAAATTCATTTTGAAAATTTGGTTTAATTTCTTGAAATAACTGTGATTATTTTAGGATAGTAGCTCTTAGTTTGAATCCTTAGATCTCCAGATGCGTCTCAGAGCTCTCTCAACTCACTGAGATTTTTATGCAAAATTGTGTATGTTGGGTATATATGTGTATTTTGTGCACATGGCCAATAGAAATACCACATTTTCAAAGGGGGCTGTGACATACACGAAAAAGACTTTTAAAAAGTTTTTAAACTGTTGTTTTTAGGTATTTCAACACCAGAATTAGAAATCACAAATTTAAGGACTAAGAAAGTGAGGTCCTTTGGATACATGTTAATATAACTTATAATCAAAGGTTTATAGTCAGTACCCCAGTAAATCTTTCTTGGAAAACCAAAATTCCCTAAACAGCAAGGGAAGAAACAATGTAAAACTGCTGCATAAAGGAGTATCTTAAATATACTGATTACAGCCATGTTTATGATTTTGAAATAACAGTCAGGGAGACACTAGGCAGTTAGATAAGTCAGAGGAGTAAAGGAATATAGCATGCTATATCAAAACCCAAACACTCAAAATAATTGACCTTTTAGCATACTTTAAAATGTGATGAGATAAATATGTTTTAGCCTAGAATTACCCCTCAGCTATCAGAGTTACTCAGTACCTCCATGATGTTCTTTATATTCATTCCATAAATATTTATTGAATACCTACTATGGCTAAGGCATTGTCTAGGTATACTAAGGCATTATTCCCAGGGATACAACTTTGAACAAAAGAGATAAAAATTCCTGTTTTCAGCCGGGCTCAGTGGCTCAGCCTGTAATCCCGCACCTGTGTAAAAATCTGCACATGTTCCCCTTGAATCTACAATAAAGTTAAATTAAAAGTGAAAAAAGTAATAATAAAAAATAGTCTTTCAGCCGGGCTCGGTGGCTCAGCCTGTAATCCCGCGGCTTTGGGAGGCTGAGGTGAGTGGATTGCCTGAGCCTGCAGGTTCGAGACCCGCCTGGGCAGCGAGACCTCACCTCTACAATAAATAAAAAAATCAGCCGGGCATGGTAGCGCATGCCTGTAATTCCGGCTACTTGGAAAGTTGAGGCGAAAGGATCGCCAGAGCCCAGCAGGTCGAGGCTGTGGTGGCCGGCAGCAGCCACTGCACTCCAGTCTGGGTGACAGAGTGAGACTCCAACTCAAAAAAAAAAAAATTCCTGTTTTCACAGAGTTCATATTCTACTGAGGGGAGACAGACAACTACAAAAGTAAAACATGATAGCATATCATATGACAATAATTTTGTACAGAAAAATAGAGCAGTAAAGGAGAATTTGCATCCTGCAGGAAATAGGAAGCGGTCTGCAGAATACAATTTCCACTCAGTAGAACTGACCACTGAGAAGTCCACATCCTCAGATATCTTAAAAATTGGATTACTCTCCTATCTCCCGCAAGGCAGATTGGGTCGGACTTTGTGTAACTCTGTTCTTAGATAATTTACTTGCTTTCTCTCCCATAATATGTTTCCTTTTCTGTAAAACAGTTACTATCACCTGTTCTTATCTGGCTTGCAGGTATTTGTGAATCACTTTAAGCTTCTTGGAAGAAAATTATTACAGAAATTCAATGGAACATCATTCTCACACTCTTCTCTAACAATAACAATATCCTGCTAACAATTCTGGTACTTGACAGGACATTCTATAATACATTACTCATTTATAACATTTTTGCCTACTGTACTTAGCAATTTGAAGAGGGGGAAAAAACACAAAAGAGTTCCAATAAACTCTTTCCAGTGAACAAAATGTAAAGGACTTTTATTAAAAACAAAACTATGAGGTCTAGGAATAACTTTAACACTGTATAAAAAGTAAATTAAGGCTAATTTTTAGATAAAGAAAATTACTGCACACACATACATACAAACATACATACTTTACCACAAAACCCAAGGAAATGTCTACCCCCGGAATCTACCAGATGAACACTAAATAGCCTAATAGAAGCAATAGCCGGGAACACACTTCACTCACCGCCTCCTAATAACCAGAGATTTATGAACTGGAACTTAAAAATTTTTGTTGGATTTGCACAAGAAGTACAGAACTATCATATATACAAATTAGTTTGATGGGTGCTTATAGAAGAGATACCTTCTTAACTGGAAAAAGAAACATTAAAACTATTCTGCTGTTTCTTTGTCTCCTCTGGGTGCCAGGCTTCTAACAACTAGGCCAACTCTAGGATAGAGAGCACCAAGAGCCAGGTGAAGAAGGCTCTGAGCTGGGATCAGAGGCGGCAAGCACCTAAGAATGTTTGTGCACACAGAGGAATTACGTTTGATGGTGTACTTCTGACTATATTACAAAGTCAATAATTAATTCACTGTATTTTCTGCACCTCCAGTAACAAAAATAACAGAGTTGAGCATACCTTGAATATCTACTGTGTACTTCTTTTAAAGGCTGGCATCAAAACAAAAACTACTTTGAAATTTCTGCATCCAAGGAATTCTAACTTGAGCCATGTCAGTTAAATGTATGCTACTTCAAATGTTTAATAGTTCAAGTTCCTATATTAGATCATTTAGCCTTAGACAGTTTTAAAATGAAGAGAAAGGTTAACAGAAGATGTTACATCAAAAGGGGGATGCTGAGTAACTAAACATTCTGTTTTACTGATATCTTTGCAAATGAAATACAAAATGAGAGAAACAGAAGAAATACAGAGATTATTAGAAGATACCAGGATATTATCTATTCTGAATCAATCTCAGAGAATGGTACTCATCACTTTCATTCCTTTCTACTCCAGAAATAATTATTTATACAAAACCTACGCTGGTGTTCTGTTAATCTGTGACAGTCTTAGACATATAACGTTTTAGAGCTGGAAAAGTATGGTTCTATAGTTCAAGTTCCAGCTATGCCACTTACTGTAAATATAAAAAAAGTATTGAACTTTTCTCATAAATTTATTCTGAGAATTTAATGAGCTAATACATGTAAAGTACATAAGACAAATTATATTTCAATCCCTCAATTTCACAGACAGGGAATGTAAAGCCTAGGAAGGTAAAAACTATTTTGTCCCAAATCACACAACTACTTAGTGGCAGTCAGAACTAAAAGTCAAGTCCCGTGAGTGACAGTTTAGTCATTTTGTCACCTACAATTTGCTCTAAATGACTGTCTCTCTAGCTTTGGCCAAAACTTTAATTATAAATTTTCAGGCCCTGATTACAAATAAAGTAAAAATGCAAAGATTGGATAACTATGTGTTGACTAATAGGTAAAATGAAGAGGCAAGCAGCGACATCCTGCAAAGGGGAATTTGTCCAGGAGGCGTTCACTGTTACTGGCCAAATGCTAAACTATCACTGCTCCCATTATAGGTCTGAAGCCGCAGGGCAATACATTCTAATCTTGATCATAACCTTATCCTGGAGTATAAGAAAATCCAGGACAACCCGCTGAACAGGAAGAGTGTGACAGCTAAAAACTGTTGACCTCTCTTGTGCTACACTAAGATCCTCTTACTCTTTTGCTCTGAGAAAAAAGATTAATTTTGAGTTTTTCTCTAAATAATATTTACAAATAATGAATAGGATTAAGAAAGAAAATATAATTATAATAGTTTTTAGAAGTGGTAGTCATATATTACTAGGAATAATGCAAACATTGATAAGTAACCAAACCAGAAAACATTTTAATCCTCATTAACAAAAATTTGATAAAGCGCCAACGCATTTTACACCTACAATGGAATAAACCAGGAGAAAAATAATATATTCAAATGAAATTAAAAATAGTAAAAAGCTGTAATCACTAACATTTAGCTCTTTTTATCAGTCACTACCAAGTTATTAGGAGATCTGAAAAGTTCCCTTGACTTGGATTTTTGAAGGCTAGTAAGAGAAATACCAATTGGAATAGCAGTGGAAAGTTATTCTAAATATATAAACTCAGTGGAAAACAAGAGGGAAAAAAAGGTAGAAAAAAGTCAGAGAAAAGGAGAGACAAAGATTTTGGCAAATGTAGGGGAAACCTAAGAATTAGATACTTAAAAGAGAATGGCAAACCTGCAAAGGGATTTGAAATGATTTGGCAATGCAAAGAAGCAACTCTCGGGCAAAATAGAAAGGAAAATAATATAATGTGGTCAAGACTAAGATGGGAAGTTCTGAAATGGAAAAGAGGACTTGAGAAATGGAAGGGAATATAGCAAGGCAACATTTCCTCTTCTGTTCTGACTCTCTTCTAATAGTTTTAGAAGAATATTGCAATTTAAAACTTTGAACATACTTTGTAAAATGTATATTACTATTGGCAAAGAGAAACCTACACACAAAGAATGAGAGGATAAGAATCAGGACAGTAATTCATCGAGGAGTGGCTTTCAATGCACTTGTATATATAGCCAATAGATGAAGTTGAGACAAACAAAATTATTTTAGAGGTGATTCTATGGTCTATTTTATATTTTAAAAATTGAAGGTGCATTGTCAATGGATGTCTCCCTTTCTCTAAGAAAAATGAAAATCATAATGCAAATGAAAATCCAGTTAATTTGGTCCTTATGAAATGGTACATACCCTGAATTAACTGAGCAAAATGTAAAGAAATGCCTGATTTTCAGAAATTCTCTGGGAATTCCAGAAATAACAACAAGGTTTCTATTATGTTTTAAATCACTGTTCCCATACTTTTACATTTTTCAGTGCATAGCATCCCTAAGTTTACAAAGACTTGACTGTGATCTTTGGGGCCAACCAATCTTAACAGGCAACTAGAATAATTCATAGGTAGAAGGATACATATAATTATCCAAAATTCCTCATAGGCAATAGAGAAGACTGCTTTTAGATTTGTGACACCAGGGTACAACTATCCACCAAGAAAGTTAAAATGCAGCAAAGCACAACTTTAGAAGATATAAACAGAACTTCAGTTAAATGAAAGGCTTGGCTAACCACAGTTGAGTAAACCTGAGTTGCAGTGTAATCTGATAAGGAGCAAACAGCATGGATTTCAAAAGTGTAAACCACTCGTCCCTAACAAACTAGAGTTCTTTGAAAGAGTTAATTAAATAGTGGATTAAAAGAACTGATATACATAATTCAAAATGTTGCTTTTTAAAAATAAAGTTTCTCATAAGAGAATACAAAGAAAATTTAGTAACTGTTGTGGATTAACATTGATTAACAGACAATAAACCAAGACCAAGACCAATATGGAAATTATCCAGAAATTAATACTGGATGCTAGTGTAAAAATGTATTAATGGTCTAGAATAAACATATATGGACAGAAAGATGAAGACTAAAAATTGCCAATGACATAAAACCATCCACTGTAAAGCCTGAAAGTCCTTGCTAAGATATGATGAAATTCTCTTTTCAGAATGTAAAGAAACAACACTTAAAATATACTGATAGGCCGGGCTCGGTGTCTCAGTCTGTAATCCTAGCACTTTGGGAGGCCGAGGTGAGTGGATTGCCTGAGCCGGCGGGTTCGAGACCCGCCTGGGCAACTTGGCGAGACCTCATCTCTACAATAAATGAAAAAAATTAGCTGGGCGTGGTAGCATGCACCTGGGTAGTTCCAGCTACTTGGAAGGCTGAGGCGGAAGGATCGCCAGAGCCCAGCAGGTCGAGGCTGCAGTGCAGGAGCGGCCACTGCACTCCAGTCTGGGTGACAGAGTGAGACTCCAACTCAAAAAAAAAAAAAAAAAAAAAAAATATATATATATATATATAATACATATACTGATAGGCTCAAAGTTAATAGCTAAAAAATAAAAATAAAGCCCAAGATTAGCAAGGTTTTCCAGAGTGAGAAAAAGGGCAGAATAAGAGAAGTTATAAAGACTGATAAAATAATGAACAGCCAAGAGAATGTCAACTGGTACCTTTATGAAAACACAGAAAATTTATGTAGCACTTTATGACAACAGAAGACAACACATTTAAAATAAAAAAGGAAATCATTTTATGTAGCGTATAATTAGGCCATTGAACATACTATCACAGGACATTAATAAGGCACAAAGCCTCATGTGGCTCTCAAAAACCTGAGAGATATCAAAATATGGCTCTATAGTAAAATTACTTATAGCAAAAATTAAAATGGAGCATACACCTCTTGCTTCAGGGTATTAACTAGGCAAGATCAGGAAGAAAGTTTCCTTTCCAACTGCTTTCAATTTAATATTGATTCAAAATCATTTATGATTTCAACTTTTAAGTATTCCTCGTTCCATTTTAGAGTCCAAATTAAATGATACTCTTATCCAAAAAAATCTTATGCCATTTTTTTTCAGACACACTCTTTTTTCCTCCTTATTTTTCTAAATAGCAGAGCCTGCCATTTCACCCAATTCTTCTTCCACTTCACTTATCCCAGCAATGAAATATTGCCTAAGCAGTAATAATGAAGAGCCACTAAACTGTATATTTAAAAAATCTGTGGTTGGAAAAGAATCTATAATTTGTTTAATTTTCCTACCTTCTCTTTATAAGCAGACAATAATTTAAATTCATACAATACTTTGGTGCTGTTAATAGTTTGTTCATGTCACAAAATTAAAATCTGAGTTTGGATGCTGAGATAGATCATATTTAAGACTATTTGAATCTGTGTCCAAAAAACGTCCTTTTATATAATACACCTTAATCAATAAGCACCATCGTTTTATGGAGTAAGACAGTAGAATGCCCATTAAAAAGGTACAGCCCTCGACTCTGCCTTTACCATGGGGAATGAGCAATTGGTCTATGTCATGCTACAGCCCAAGTCAATTCATAAATTCAACACAAAAAATAGGTTGTGTATGAATGAGCTCCAGGCAAAATTCATAGCCTAAAAGCCAAATAAACTGTGTCTAAAAACCTTAGTGAGTCAATAAAAAAATGATATTAACTCTAAGTTTTTGAAAATGATAAAATTATGGGTAGACAAGATTTAAGTGATCAGGAGGCAGGTTTATACCTTGTGTCCATTTTGTAATCCAGTCCTCTCCATTTTGGGCTTAGCGATAGGGTGCCACACATGGTGTAAGGCCAGTCGTAGCATTCAAGCTTGACTGAATTTTAAAAGTGACATAGTAATCAAATATGTTCCAAGGGCATTCTAGAATTTCAGGTGACGCTGACCATAATAAAATCAAACTTCTTAGTGCTTCAAATTTAAATAGGATGTAAAGTACAATCCTGAGGCCAGTTAAATACAAGCCCATATATTTCATCTATCAAAAATGAATGCTCAGAATATATCACTTGGGAAAAAAAAGGTTTATTATGTGTATCTAAAAAGACTCTGCAATACCAGTTAAAAATAAGCAGATAATCTTCTAAATTATAGGATTTATATATTTCTTCTCAAGTATAAAACAAAAATTTGCTTTAGAATGTCAATAAGGCAAGGCAATATCCTTAAAATATGGCACAAATAGAAAGCTAAACAGCAGAAGCCCTTGTATGGTATTTTATTTGGGAGACAAAAGAAGAAAGGCATATTTCAAACAGATGGAAAATGAAATATAATAAAGTTATACTTGCCTGCATTAGTTTTCCTTCTGCTGGAATTACTTCAGCAACACCAGCAAACACACCTTCCAAAGTGAGATTCAGTTTTCCTGTGGGGTCCATTTTCAAGGGGATCACTCTGATAATAGCTTTCTGCTCTGCTGATCTTTCAGACTCCACGGCTGCTGCCAGTACCAGTCCTGTGCGTCCAAAGCCTGCCTGCAGGGTAGCCATCAGCAGCCAGGGCCAGAGGGCAGCCAGCTGCAGCTGGTGGCCACCACTCATGCTACCAGCTGCAGCAATGCACTTCGGCCATACATACTGCTTCCAATAGCTAATACCAAGTGCAGGTTCTCAGATCCAGAAAAATGAAGGAAAAGAGAATTAATGCTTCAGTTTCAGAAAGGCAACTCGTAGTTCTGGCCCTTCCTTTCTCTAAAGTATATTCCCAAGAACAAGTGGCATGCCTGATTGGGCACAGAAGAGGGTATTTTCAGCCCACTTCTGCTGCAGGTATGTTATTTTCTCCCATCTTCACTCTGACTAGTAATATATCACCACTTCTCTTTGAGTTTCCAACTTTGCTTGAAATTGAATGTCACATCGTGAATTTTTATTATGTCAGATCACTTGGAGTTGTTCTTCCATATGCATCAAGTTGCAGGCACCAAACCCGATGTTCATGAACAAAACAAGGCAAAGTAAACAGCCAAGGCCATGCAGCAAAGATGAGAGTGAAGAATTACAGCTCAGAAAATGAAGGCAGTTTTTAAGCCACAACATTTGTCAATGGTAAATGACTAAACATAACAAACATAATTTTGTTTTTAACACAGGAGAAGAGAGAACAATAATATTCAGGCCACACCTTGAGGGATGTCCAAAGATGCCACAACATGTATTTAGAAAAGCTTCCACATTAAACTGTATTTCAGTGTAGCCAAAAGTCTAGGCCCATTGAATTTACATATTTTTCATGAATTTAGATGTACTCTAATTTTTTTGTATACTACTAAAAGCTGCCCAGAAATTAGATGCTAATTTCTGTATCTTCACATATTACAGGGTAATCTTAAGCATCACAACCTTTTACAATTTTCGTAATTAGAATATTCGAAAAAGTTCATTTTTCCAATTATTTTTCCCAGTTAAAATTCATATTTCTAGCTCCATTTTTTCTTTCTCTTTGGGATTTCAGATTTTATTCTCCAGCTTGACAATGCCAAGCACTTTGATTTCCCATGAGGTGCTTTTGGAAACTATTTTAATATCCAGATGTTATAATTTGTAATTTTCTAGATTCATTTTTTTTAAAAAAGGACTATTCCTAACACATTTTCAAATTCCTTGAGGGGGGTGGGAAAAAAAAGATAAGGGGAACAGGGAGGTGATCAGTCACGGGCTCTAAGTAGAACACCCTGGAAAAAAAAACAAGTAAGCCTGAGTAGAGAGGATCTGTGCTATTTCTAGGCATATATGAAAATATGGGTCTTTGTACAGATATAGAATAGGATTTTTTAAAATGTGCACCCTTAAGTTAACATAAATGCACTTCACCCACAAAGCCTGCTGTGCTCTGAGGTCAAGTTTAAAAATCTTATAAAGTCTTCAGAATAAGTACTGAAAAGCCAAGCAACTGAACATGAACCTGTTATATAGATTCTTTTCTTTTGCTGAGGCAGAGGGAGGAAAAAAAAGAATTTCAAAAGAAATCTGCAAACCTGTTGCGCTGTCGGGCCCACTGGAATCCACGGGGGTGAAACAAATGCAATTACGCTTTTATAGATCCTGCTCAAAAAAGGTTTCAACTGCTTAATCAAGTACAGCTCACTCTTCCACCTTCTTACTCTGCAACCAAACCAAGTGCCCCACACTACAGGTAGGTGCCGAGAAATTCCGCAGCCTGAAAAAATAATCCATGCAGGTCAAAGGCAGAAACTTACTCCAGGATGAGGGCTACTGTCCCCAAGAACTCTCAAAACACTTATAGAAGATCCAAAATCATTTCTGAAATCGCCTTTCTAACAAAACTTCTTTTTTTTCCGAACACCATATAAAATGTTCAAATCTTGAAAGAGAAAAGAAGCAAAGTAGCAAATACATCAGCAACACTTCACTACCAGAAACACAGAAAATCCCAGAGGGAGAAGGCAATATCTCTGAATCATGGATGGACTTGGAAAGTTCGGAAGGATTCGAGTGTTTCCCTTCCAGAAAGACAATTCTGGATCAACTCCCTAGAGCAAGAAGCCTGTGGTTTGTAATTGGTGTTCTAGCTCTGACTCCCTCCCCTGGGACTGCAATCACGCTCTCTACCTGCTGACAAAGTGAGGGTGGAGCAGCCAGAGGCAACCACCCCCCACCCTGCCCCTCCTCCTTCTGGTACGCACACACATATCAACCAGACGCGTTCTTTCCCTCTCTCCTCTCTTAGCTCCTCTACTCCCTCTATTGAGCCACAGCCAAACTGCATCTAATTTCATCCTCAATACCTTTCTCTGGGTAAGCAAGCTACCACATGTAAATCAGGGTCACTCAAACATATCTAAGCAGATTCTGCACCCAACAGAGCATAGATGATGGTATGAGGAAATAAACAAAAAAAGAAAAGAAAGAAAATTCAGAAGATAAAAGAATGGACACAGGTTTTGCAAATACTGAAGTTCTGCTCTTCCTGAATTTCAGTGTCTATAAATGGCACAAAGCCAGGATAAAGTAATTCTGTGCAGTAGCATTTACTGATTTATTGTTGAGTATGTCAGCTACCCTGGGGAGGACTCTGTCCATTCTACACATAGCTTTTCTTCAACTTTTACTAATTTAAATTCAGTAGCTCTGTCCAGACTGTGCCTGCATGGAGTTTTCAGATTAGGTTGATGTCAGAGGTCTGGAATCCAATTCTTATTTTCTTTTCACATCTTTGGGAGGTGAAATAATATTACAGATCATACCTATGCCCTGGGTCATGAATATAAGCAAAGGGGTAAAATATGTTCAATGAAAAGAGTGTAAGCAAAAAGAAAACGAATTTCTGGCTAATCACTACATTTATTAACTAGAACCCAAGGTAGCTACCTTGCCATTAGAAATCATAAAAAAATTTCTAATATATTTATGACATTGGAATTTTCAAATTTACTAGATTATATTTAACTGTGGCCAGACACTTTATTTTTGAATTGCTGCCAAAAACTTTCAAAACTATACAAATGAATAACAATGTGAATATAGTTAGCATACAAAACTGTATACTTAAAATGGTTATGATGGTAAATTTTATGTGTTTTTTACTCATGTCCAAATGAACATCTGTTTCATCATCTGTAAAGTGTCAATAATAATTGCACTACAAGTTTGTTGTAAAGATTAAATGACATAATGATCCTAAAAGCAAAAAGTATGAGTGGCCTACTCACCTTGAATATTTTTTCCCCTATAGATAAGGTTTATGAGAATAGTTTCAGAATTTTAGATATAATAACTAACTTAGAACAGAGGTAAATTCTAAAGTAAACTCTTAATTTAGCATTTATTCTTTCTTGCTTGGACCTTAAGAATATAATGCAAGTGCCATTGTCCATCAATACCACAGGAAACTGGTTCCAGTATCCCCTGAGAATACCAAAATCTGCCAATGCTCAAGTCCTTTATAGATGGTTTACTATTTGCATATAATCTATGCATATCCTCTTTAAATAATCTCTAGACTATTTATAATACCTAATGCAATGCTTATACATCACTTAGTTCCCATGGATTCAATGTGTATGGCACACGGAAAAACTCACGTTTTGCTTTTTTGAACTTGGTGGAATTTTTCCCCCCAAATTTTTCAATCCAAAGTTAAATGAATTCATGGATGTGGAACCCAATGATACAGACAGTCAACTATATAAACTGTAGTTTTTTTCCTAAAAGATAGGAAAAGCTCTAATTCTACCAGAGAGAATTTTTAAAGATCTATTGTGGTTTATGTTTTTATTCTATGTATGTTATATAATTATATAGCATAAATAATGCAAAATATACATTACAAATCATTGATATTCACAAAATTATCTCTAAACAAAAATTACCCACCTACAAATGGACTTTGTCTAATTTATTTATTTGAAACTTGCAAAGAAATTGAGATCTAAACCTCATAATTAATGTATATACTTGGTTGAAAGAAGGAAGAACATTATAAATGCAGTTGCCCTCCCTTGAAGAAACTCTGAGATCTGAGAAAGATGACATGTTTCATGAATCTGGAGACCTTGAGAAACTCAAGATAAAACCAAACAGCTCTACGTAGTTTAGTTCACTGATATACTGTGTTTATTTAGGTCACCAGAATTACAAGATAAATTATTCTTTGACTTCAAAGTTTTGGAGTTATACTTCACAGGTTGATATGCCACAATATTTCCCCAGAGATGACATAATATGCTTGCACTATCATAATGAAATGCCCATCTCACCACCTACTACCTAATTGTACATATGAGACAGATCACCCTCCAGGATAATTTTCACCTTGGCGTGACCAAATTGACTAAAGATCATTAATCCCTTTTCAAAAGACCAGGTTTCTGTAAAACATGTCTAAGAATTGCCTTTATCCTTAATGACATTTTAAAAATTAAAGCACTATTCAAGTGCAAATGAAAAAAAAATTTAATCACATTCTTTGAAAAACAGAGTATATTCCCTTTTGAACTTTACTATTATTATTAATGGTCATAATGATTGAGTTTTCTATTGACCACCAATCAAACAGTAAAAACAAGCAAGACAACAAGTCCAGTTGGAACGCTCACTTTATTGTTGATTGACTGAAATTTGTCAGTGGTTAAGGTGCTGAAATACTGAGGTGCCAGTCAGGAACCTTGTTAGTTGACTGGTTGTGTCAGATCCTACTGATTAATTTACAAGAAGATTTTTATTATACCTTTTGTCATTTTGCCCAAGTCATTAAGGATAGCTTTAGTTGATAGGTACCAGACATGTGAGTATAGTAGGAGATCCAGCTCCTTGGTCTGTTGCAGTCATGTATAAAAATGTTTGGAAAGCTGATTAAGGCATTTCATTAACTGAGTCTTAAAACCACTGAAACCAAATCTATGCCAAAGTTCCTGCTTGACACATATTTCTCAAAAGATATTATCTCAACATATATAAAGCTAAGAAGGCCATATTTAAGGAAAGAAATATCACCTACATAGTACGTCAGTTCTTCAACATGACAGAGAAAAGGCAGAGTTCTTTCATTTAGACATTGCCAAAATATTATATAGTCTGGTCAAAAGATGTAGCCATCTTGATAATTTTTTCATCTTTTAAACCTTGCTATTAAAGATGAATAAATGTCTATCACATAGCCTTATCAAATGGACCAGACAGGACACTTTTCAGAGCCTACTTTAATACCTAAACTGAATCACTGCAGACCAATACAGAGCTCACCCCAACACTTTTAGGGTTTGATATCATTGGAAAGGCATAATGCAATATAGGAAATGAACTGTTACACCCACAATAGTGAGATGTCATATCAGTAAGTGCCTTTTCTTTTAAATTAATTTCATATTCCTGGGCTTTCCTTTTGTTTCTGCAGTGCTTATGAGGAAAACTGAAGCAGAATCCAATAGAAAGGTACAGTCAATTTAAAAGGTTTTAAATCAGAAAGATTCTTGTGTCATTGGATGAGCAAGTAAGGGATCAGCCACAGAAAGTGTACATCCAAGATATCCTTCTCTCCTAAAAAATAAAATAAAGGCCCAAAATCTACTACTAAGACTTAGAATTTTATAGAAGGGATAAGAAAAAAATTTTATAGTCTATCCCACTATCCAAAATTCTTTCAGAAGCTTAAATCAGATAGAAATTATTTTTTAAAATCTGAGGCACAGCTTCTGCTAAATGACTACTAATCTGTTTTTTCCCAAATTTGCACACAACACCTTATATAGATGAGGATTTTTACTTATTGAACGCAAAAATCTAAAATAAGAAAACATTGTGTTGTCTCTTGTTTTTGTTAACACATTGTACCCTTTCTCCTTTAAAATAAAAATATTACACATGAATCCTTTATCCTTCCATCCTGCAATAATGATAAAAATATAGAGCTTTAAAACCTTTAAATCTACCAGCATTTATAAATACAATTATATTAAACAAGTTAAATACTTTTCTTTAGCAGATATTTAAATAAGTGATATATTAACAAAACCTTCCTATCATTTATGATAATGTATCATTAAAATAAAGAAATACACGAAAATAGGAGAATGCTCCCATTAATATAAAAGAATCAGGGGCTGCTAAGTGTGATGGATAGTCCAAGTCTGGATGCCTTGCTCTTGAAACAGAATACTGGGTTAGGAAGTAAGAGACTTTCCTGGTTAATCGCTTAGAAAATTAGCTCTTCCCCAGAGTTTCTTCCCTGGAATTCCTGACCCATTTAGCCCTGTGATCTTGGTGACCTCACGTGTCTTTGTTTCTCACACAATCTTCTCTAAAAGGATCACACTGTGACTTGAAACAGAGACTGAACTCCCCACTGGAGTTGTGCTGACTAGTTTGAGAGTGGCAAGACAGCCAATCAGCACACATGCAGATTTGTCTTCAGTACCTTAGATGCAGCAGATTTTAGAAGCTTTTCGGCTGTAACAGAAGTCCAGGACTTTTCATTTGAAAGTTATCTGGGCAGAAAAAAAAAATGGCTGCTAGATGTTTAGAAGTTTGTCAAGGCAAATAATCTAAAATAAATCGCTGTAGTAAATACCAAATTCTCAATTCTCAATGAACAAAATTCTCAATTAACAAAACAAAAATACTTTTTTTCCTTAACAGAACTGAAAAAATCCTAACAGCATGTCATGTGCAAGGCTAGTCTGCCTTTAGCTACAGCTAGTGCACAATGTCACATGTATCATCCATTCCTCACTCTTTTAATTCTTCCTCCTTTGGAAAGTGCTCCTGCTTGCAGGCCACGTCCACCAGCAGATGAAGATCTAGAAAGAAAGGATTGTTTACTCACTCTTAGCCTCTCTGTAAAGATTCATAGACTAGTCTTCAGACAAGAAGAACAAGTTGTCTTTATGTCTCACCTGTAGAATTGGCTTGAAAATTATATTGTCCCATCAGATTCTCAATTTTAGTTAACAACTAAAGTTGTTTATAACTCTAAAGCACACTGAGGCAGCCCAGTTATTAATTCAAAGAGATCAACACAATTTAAAGTTTCTCTTCTTTTCACTGGTATGGTCAAGCCTCTTTTCATTTCAATTGCCTTTTATTATAAATAAAAAGGGAAATATATACACACAAATGAAAATTAATTTCCTCTATGCTATATGGATAGGTGGATGTGTTGTGGGAATATGAAAAGGTAATGCCTTCAGAAAAGCAATGTTAGAAGTAATCACTACTTTCCCAAATTCCAACTTTTCCAAAGTTGATTGCCTCCATAAAAGTCCCACTTATTGACTAACAGCTGAACTCTTGTGAAAACACCTAGTGAACTATCTGTAAAAAAGAAAGCATATCATCACAGAGATTAAGAGACAGAGTAATTCATTAAGAGTGAAAGGAGGCCAGGCTTGGTGGCTCAGCCTGTAATCCCAGCACTTTGGGAGGCTGAGGCGAGAAGATTGCCTGAGCCCGTGGGTTCGAGACCAGCCTGGGCAACTTGGTGAGACCTCGTCTCTATAATAAATCAAAAAAACTAGCCGGGTGTGATAGTACACGCCTGTAGTTCCAGCTACTTGGAAGGCTGAGGCGGAAGGATCACAGGAGCCCAGCAGGTCGAGGCTGCGGTGGTCGGGAGTGTGCCACTGCACTCCAGCCTGGGCAACAGAGTGAGACTCCGACTCAGAAAAAAAAAGAGTGAAAGGAAGGGACCAGGCGCAATGGCTCACATCTGTATTCCCAGCACTTTGGGAGGCCAAGGCAGGAGGATTGCTTGAGCCCAGGAGTTCAAAACCAGCCTAGCAACAGATTGAGATCTCTTCTCTACAAAAAAAAAAATGTTAAAAAATTAGCCAGGTGTGGTGGCACGCACTTGTAGACCCAGCTACTCAACTTGAGGTGTAAGAATCGCCTGAGCCCAGGAGTGAAGGCTGCAGTGAGCTGTGATTGTGCCACTGTATCAATGTACTCCAGCCTGGGCAACAGAGTGAGACCTGAACTAAAAAAAAAAGGAATAAAAGAAGCTAACGCTATGTGTGGAAGTAGAACTAAAAGGCCTATCTGAAGAACATAAGCAGCAATAAAAATCTTAATGTGGCTTCTAGATTTCTAGATTCAACCTAATTTACAATTTCTAGGGCAACATGGCCAGGGAGGCTCTTTAGGTTGGTTTTCTTTTCTTTCTTTCTTTCTTTCTTTCTTTCTTTTTGTAAAGATGAGGTCTCATCATGCTGCCCAGGCTGGTTTTGAACTCTTGGGCTCAAGCAATACTCCTGCTTTGGCCTCCCAAAGTACTGGAATTACAGGCATGAGCCACTATGCCTAGCCCTTAGGTTGGTTTTAAGGTTGCAATTTTACCCTAGCATTTGGGAATTAAACTAAACTATACGGCATGAATCCTTTATTTCATTCTTGACATACAGAAACTTTTGTCACTATATTTGTGGCACACAACCTCTGAAGGATTGGTCCATAGCCTGGGTAGGAAAGCTGATTCAGATAAAATGGAATTCTACTACTACCTTTGAGAAAATCTAAGCAGCGTTTGGAGCAGTACCTAAGTTTTGCCATACTTTGTAAAAAATAGTCTACTGACAGGTGCTTGCTCATCTGGTGATATTAATACAGCCTATCCCTAAACAACAAGTAATTTATCCAGATAAGCATTTTTCAGGGGGAGAACTGACTGACAGTTTATCACTAAAAATTGGTTTATTTTACATCCATGATCGCAGCAGTATTATTCACAACAGACAACAGGTAAAAGCAATCTAAGTCGGTGGCTCAGCCTGTAATCCCGCGCCTTTGGGAGGCTGAGGTGAGTGGATTGCCTGAGCCCGTGGGTTCGAGACCCGCCTGGGCAGAGAGACCTCATCTCTATAATAAATCAAAAAATCATCTGGGCGTGGTAGCGCATGCCTGTAATTCCGGCTACTCGGAAGGCTGA
>NW_007247201.1:109265-115652 GCF_000164805.1 Carlito syrichta
AAAAAAAAAAAAAAAAGCAATCTAAGTGTCCATCAATAGATGAATGGATAAACAAAATGTGTATGTGTTTGTGTGTGTGTGTGTAAAGGAAGGAAATCCTGGCACATGCTACAACAATAGATATTGCACTAAATGAAAAAAGGTAATCCAAAAGGACAAATACTGTATGATTCCATTTACATGAGATACTTAGAATAGTCAAATTCATAGAGACAAAAAATAGAATGGCGGTTGCCAGGGGCTATTGTTTAATGGGTATTGAGTTTGGGAAGATGAAAAAAACTTCTGCAGATGGATGGTGGTGATGGTTGAACAAATGTGAATGTACTTCATGCCACTGAACTATATACTTTAAAATGGTGAAAATGAGCTAGGAGCAGTGGTACCTTCCTATGGTCCTAGCCACTGGGGATACTGAGGTGGGAGGATTGTTTGAGCCCAGGTGAATAGCTGTGAATAGCAACTGTGCTTCAGCCCAGGCAACACAGCAAGACTTCCATTTCTTAAAAAAAAAAAAAAAAGGTTAAAATGGTAAGTTTTATGTTATGTATATTTTATCACAAAAATGGCTTCTTTACAGTTTAAATAATAACGGTGATAATAATGATAACAGTAATATCTTATGTTTATATAGCACCTTTTTTTCTCAATAGCTAAAATGTATCATTATAAGGTCGTCTAATTAATCCTGAGGACTAGATAAGTGGAGAAACAAACCCTAGCTATACGGTTAATAAGTTGTCAAACCTTGCAGCACACTGGAATCACCTGGAAATCTTTTTTAAAACTACTGATGCCTAGGGCTCCCATCCCCAGACATTTTTATTTACTCAGTATGGAGTACAACCAAGGCATCAGGATTTTTGAAACCTGACCAAAAAATGTAGAAGGAATAACAATTATGATCATTTCCTAAATATCTCAGCTCCATAGCAGAACAAGGACAGGCTATGTGGTGGTAGAAAATACTAAAATAAGAGTATGAAATATGAATAGACCAAGTTATAACCCTACTTTGAAAGCAGAGTAGGAATTCTTGATAATGACAAAGGAAAAGAATATTATATCAACTAGAGATCTCACATGAGGAGGTAGATTGAAGAGCAGTAGCAACAAACCTTAACTTTAATGTTAGGGATTTCCTACAGCATTTCACACACAGCTTCTAATAACAAGAATCTAAACACAGTGATATTATTAAAGTGAGCCTTGTTCATTAACAAAGTTACCAAGGAGTTAGAGAATACAGAAACCAATAAAAATACAAAAAGATATAGGATGCTACTAGAGGTTTATACAATTTCACTTAAAAGAGAATCTTGCATATTTATCAGAGAAGATAAATATTTGGGAGTTACAGCAGCTGAGTTGGCTTGAGAGGTGAAAGGTCTTAATAGATAAGAGCATGGCATCTACTTATTTGGCATCCTCTAGGGTTTTGGGACTATTACCTTAATTAAATCTCACCTGTAATCTAATAGCTACAAAATGGGAAGTATTACTTTAGGAATGAATTGCACTTTGCTCTTAAACATTCAGTTTCCCTTAACTGTAAAACTAAACGTGCCATCAGAACATAAGAGAATATAGCTTCCACAATGAGATTAAGATTCTGGTACATTCAGTTTATGGTAATATCATGGTAGAAATTGGAAAAGACCAATTGAGCCTAATGTTCTTTACTTCTTGGTATTTTTTATTCAAAAGGTATTTCCTTAAGTCAACATGCATTCAAAAGGTCTACACAAAGCATGCCAGTGATTATGATTAACAACTTCCTTCTAATAAAATATATATCATTACAAATCACTACAATTTGGATACCTAATCAACTCTAAGTCTCTTATTTTTAAAAAAGTCAAAGAAATGTGAGAAGATGGCCCTACTTACAAAGAGTAATAAATTTTTAAAATTTTACAATTTAATTCCATAAGTTCTGGAATACAGGATGCCCCTGTTCAATGTGATATTGAGTAACATGATGATACTACAACAGTTAATGCTAGACTGAGAGTATTTCAGAATTTGGTACCGGGCTCGGTGGCTCAGCCTGTAATCCCGCGCCTTGGGAGGCTGAGGTGAGTGGATTGCCTGAGCCCACGGGTTCAAGACCTGCCTGGGCAGGCAAGACCTCATCTCTACAATAAATCAAAAAATTAGCCGGGCGTGGTAGCGCGCGCCTGTAATTCCAGCTGTTCGGAAGGCTGAGGCGGAAGGATTGCCAGAGCCCAGCAGGTCAAGGCTGCGGTGGCCGGGAGCAGCCGCTGCACTCCAGTCTGGGCAACAGAGTGAGACTCCAACTCAAAAAAAAAAAAAGAAAAGAAAAGAAAGGATGGGAGATACTCTTGATGGTAACACATGAAATTTAAATGATATTTTAGGAATTTTATACTTGGTTCCTATGCTTAATATTTTAACCTTGGAATTTAGTATGTATCAAGTTAAAAAGAATGAGAACTAAACTGAATATTCTATTTGGAACTCTCCCCACAATGAGTAGCTCTTTACTCTCTTAAGGGCTTCTTGGGCCACCAATGATCACGGCTGTGAAAATATCAGAAGCTAAGAACAAGGAACAAGAACTTCTTTTTTTTTTTTTTTTGAGTTGGAGTCTCACTCTGTCACCCAGACTGGAGTGCAGTGGCACGCTCCCGGCCACCGTAGCCTCGACCTGCTGGGCTCCGGAGAGACTTCTGCTTCAGCCTTCCAAGTAGCTGGAACTACAGGTGCACACTACCACGCCCAGTTAAATTTTTTCATTTATTGTAGAGATGAAGTCTCGCCAAGTTACCCAGGCGGGTCTTGAACCCGCGGGTTCAGGCAGTTCACTCACCTCAGCCTCCCAAAAGCGCGGGATTTCAGGCTGAGCCACCAAGCCCGGCTGGAACACGAACTTCTAATACAGAGTTGGCAAACTTTTTCTGTAAAGAGTTAGATAGTAAATATTTTAGGCTTTATGGCCCATATGGTCTCTATGGCAATTGCTCAATTCTGTCACTGTAGTACTCCCTAGGGGTACAATCAAGAGAAATTTAACCAAAAAAAGAAAAAGATTCCATCAAATTGAATGCTGTTATTATAGTTCTCAAAAATTATCTTTTCACCAAAGAAGATATACAAATGGTCAACAAGCACATGAAAAGATAAGTAATTAGGGAATTGTAAATCAAAACCACAACGGAATATCACTTCACACTAGTAGGATGGCTCTAATACCAAAACAAAACAAAAAATAGAAAGCAACAAGTGTTAGCAAGGATGTAGAGAAACTGGATCCCTCGTATACTGCTGGCAGAAATATAAAAATAGTTCGGTCACTATAAAAAATAGTTTGATGGTTTTTCAAAAAGTAAACCATAGTATTACCATATGACTCAGCAATTCCACTGTAATTATATACCCAAAATAATTGAAATCAGGTACCCAAACAAATACTTGCACAGATATGTTCACAACAGCACTATTCACAACAGCCAAAAGGTAGGAACAGCCCAAATGTCCGTCAGCAAATAAATGGATAAGGAAATTGTGGTGTGCACATAAAATGTAATATTAATCAGCCATAAAAAGAACGAAGTACTGATGACACACTACAATGTGAATGAACTTCAAAAACATTATATTAAATTTTAAAAGTCAGACACAAAGGTCACATACTGTGTTATTTAACTTATATGAAATATTCAGAATAAGTAAACTCATAGAGACAGATTGGCACTACAGACGAAAATCAAAGAAAAGTAAATAAGAGAGACCGAAGGAGGGCAGGACATGGGGAATAAGGCGTAATTTCAGATAGCATGGTCAAAAAGGTTTCTATGACGAGCTGGCATTTGAGTAGAGAACTGAATGAAATGAAGGAACATGCCACGTGAATACCTGGGTGAAGAACATTTTAGGCAGAGAGAACAGCAAATGTGAAGGAAGGAATATGCTTGGCGCATTCAGAGTGAAGAGGCTGCTATGGCTGGAGTAAATGAGGGAGATGGAAAGTGGCAGGAGATGAATCAGTTGCCAGGAGCCAAGTCATCCTGCATCTTGTAGATCATAGCAAGTATTTTTAGATTTTATTCTATATGTATGCAAAACTATTAGAGAATTTTAAACAGAAAAGCAATTACTGGTTTAAACGGATCACTCTGATTGCTATGTGCAGAAAAAAGTGTAAGGGACAACAGCAGAAGTGGGAAGGCCAGTTAAGAAGCTATTGTAGTCATCTAGGGAGGGCAGTGGCTTGGACTATGGTGACAGCATGTAAAGGTGGTAAGAAATGGTTAGATTCTAGATTTGGATCTACAGTGAGCTGATAAAATTTGCTGATGGACTGGATATGTGAGAAAAGGGCATCAAGGAAGATGCTAAGATTTTTGACTACTTATATAACTAGAAGTGTTATTCATTTATAAGTAAATAAGTAAAATTGGGGAAAGGGTAGAACATGTTAAATTTGAGACACATATTGGGCATCCAAATATATAGTGTAGGCAATAGGGTATACGAGTCTGAAGTTCAGAGAAAATTGAGACTTAAGACATAAACATCACAATAAAGATAATAATAAAAGCAACAGGACTGGTTAAGATTACCTAGGAATTGAATAGAAAGAGACAAAGAAAAGAGGTTCAAGAATTGAGCTCTGGGGCTCATCAATATTAGAAGTCAGGGAAGTTGAAGAGGATTCAATAAAATAAACTACAGAGTTGACCAGTGATGTCAAAGGAAAACCAGAAAAGGAAGATGTTCTAGAAGCCAGAAGAAAGTATGTCAGAGCCCATGTGAATTTAAAGTGAAACGTAATTAGTGGTAATAAACATAAGAATAATAAGTATTATAAAGTTAATAGTAATTCTTGCTAAAGTTCTATTGCTACTATATATTGACTATGTTATATGGTTTATATCATTATCTTTATTATACAGACGAGGAAACTGAGGTTCAATTAAGAAAACATGCCCAAGGTCACACAGAAAAGAGTATAAATTAATTTAGGTTTTTCTACCACCAAAAGCTTTTTTCCTATCCTCTATGCTATACTGCCTCTAATAGGTTGTAAAATAAACCTTACACAGAGACTTTGGTTAAGGTCTCTTACTACTATGGACCTTATATATAACCAAGTTTTCATTGACTAACTGTTAGGCTAAGTTCTATCACTGAAGAATAATTTGCAACTTTATGAATTGTATTTCTGCTTATACTTTAATTATAAAACTAACTTTTTTTTAGCAGAGAGATGTCATTTGTTGCCTATCCCTAGTAAAATGAAAGTGTGACTAGATGTCATAATGATGCCGAGATTTCATAACTCTTACATTTCACAGCAGAAAGCCAAGGTCAACTAAGACTCATCTAACAACACCACTGACCAAAGGATAAGGCTTTACTTAAAAGAAAACAACAGGAAGAGTTAATAAAGATAATTAATGTGCTAATTATTTTATCAGTTACATTTATAACCACAATATGAAGTGAAAGAGAGGAAATTATTATTTTAACAGCAGGCACTAGAGTTACTCTTAGGGAGGAGACTATCTTTGCTGAGGAATATATCTTGATAGGTTGGTATGGTTGGGGAAGATGGGGTCTCAAGGACACCAGAAAATAGGAGGGATAACTAACCTTCCTTTGCCTAAGTATGATACAGGAATTCAGGGCCTGGGGAAAGAGCAGGAAAAGAGACCAGAGAAGAGGTCTGGTGGAAAGAATGAAACATGGTAGAAGGTCATATTAACTAGTGACAAGAAAGATGACAAAGTGGAAAAGTGACCGAAAACCTTTTAAGAAGAGGAATGGCTAACATTCAATTTAAAATTATTTGCAGCATTCTAAATGTAAATCCTTTCTACCTCTGTAAATCTTCAGAAAAGTGTGCTACATATACACATGCCGGGTATAATGCTTGAGGAGAGAAGAAATCAAAGAAATGGGGCCAAGTTCTGTATCTGGTAGGCATGGAACAGGCAGATGAGAACAACTTTGGGAGGTGAGAAATGGAAAGATCTAGATTTAAGCAGAAGCAGAAATTCAAAAATAAGAACCATTGTGAACCCTGGAAATTCTCAGAAATCTTGGAAAGACATTTTTGATATAGGATACATTTAGCTGGAGTCAATCAAGCTAAACGTCAAAAGTCAGTTTATGCTCTAGAATTTTTTTAAAAATTCTGACATCCGAGCAGCCAACAGACACATGAAGAAATGTTCAACCTCACTAATCATCAGGGAGATGCAAATCAAAACCACACTGAGATACCATCTAACTCCAGTCAGAATGGCAATTATCAATAACTCAAAACTAGTTGCTGGAGAGGGTGTGGCGAAAAGGGAACACTTCTACGCTGTTGGTGGGAGTGTAAACTAGTGCAACCTCTGTGGAAAGCAGTGTGGC
>NW_007247201.1:115750-125133 GCF_000164805.1 Carlito syrichta
AAACTATGGGGGGGAGGGGAAGGGAGATGGGATTAATGGTAGTAAATATCTGTCTGGGGATGGGGAGACACCTCTTATCAACAAGGGTGCCTGAACGAGGCATGTTTGTATACCTAACCCTTAACTGTATCCCGCAATATGATAATAAAAAATATTGATTATTTAAAAATTCTGTAAATTGCTCATTTCTATTATTTTGAGGCTTTTATATTCATGCTATAGAAATACTTTAAAGTATTTAAGCTACCTTTAGTCCTTTTAGATTTTTTAAATTTTAAAAATATAGAAAAACACAAAGAGGGTGAAAATTTCCCATAATTCGATTATGATGTATATACATACACAAATTGAGAAGTTAAACATATCTCTATATCTTCAAATTCTAACTTCTCAGAGGTAACCAGAATCATACTTATCAGTTTTATCTTATACTGCCAGAATTTATTTACAAAAAATTGTATATTTATTCTTACATGTTTAAACTTGTCACCTTCAAAGTACTCTCCATTTGACCCAATACATCTATCAAAATGCTTTTTTCACTGCTCAAAACAGTTTTTGAACTTGCCAATTTTGATGCCTTTTAATGCTTCTGCCATTTTTTAATTTCACCTCTTCTACATGGGCAAAATGTTTCTCTTTGAGGACTTTTTTCATCCAGGGAAAGAAACAAACAAAAAAGATACTAAGGGCAAGATCAGGTGAATAGGGAGAATGGAACACGAGGGTCATGCTGTTTTTAGTCAAAAACTGCTGCGCACTCAGCGCAGTGTGGACAGGTGCATTGTCATAGTGGAAGAATCAGTTACCTGTTTGCCACAACTCGGGATGTTTCTTCTGCAAATTGTGACACAACCTTCTCAAAACTTTCAGATAAAAACTTTGGTTGACCATTAGATTTGGGGGAACAAATTCCAAGTGTACTACAAGAGGCCCGCCTTTCAAAAGATAATTCCATTTTGTGGGGGGAACCCCCTCATATATGGCGATGATCCCATAAGATTACAATACTGTATTTGTACTGTGCCATTTTTATGTTTAGATATGCAAATACTTACCAGTGTGTTACAATTACCTACAGCATTCAGAACAGTCACATGCTATACGGGTTTATAGCCTAGGAGCAATAGGCTATACCATATACAGCCTAGGTATATAGTGGGCTAGACCTTTTAGATTTGTATGCACAGCCTATGATGTTCACACAACAACAAAATCACCTAATAGTGTATTTCTCAGAATGTATCCCCACTGTTAAGTGATACATGACTATATCTGATATTGGCTTAGTAGTCAGGCAAGTGGCTAGGACATCGCAGGCTAGAATGCTGGTGATCTTCATTATCCATGCTGTAACGTGGTAAAATCATTACCATGGAAGTTAGATCACATGCCAAGTGAGCATATAACCATAAGAGGAAAGGCTGGCAAAATTCACAATGTGTTGACTATTTGGCACATTCAGCCAAGCCCTAAAAGAAGAGCTAAGCTCAGGCCAGAGGTACCTAGTGTGTAAGCAGAGATAGAAGGAAATATTTCTTTGCCTGTGGTTGATAACCTATTGACTGGAGTTCAGTAATTGGGTCACGCATCTAATTTTTTCAACATCCCAACCGAAAGTAGTATTAAAAAGTATCTTTAAAGAGGGCCTCACACTTTCCTCAAGAACCTCTTTCAAGACTCTCTGATAGACAATGAGAGATAACTCTGTGGCAAAGATCAGATTAAGGGTGTTATCTTCCCTACCAAAGCCACTCTTTCAGATGATCTCAATATAGGTGCCATTAGGTTGAAGGGAGGGGATGGGCAAAACATAGACAGTAAATCAAATAGCAGACTTTTCAGACTTAAAAACTACCTAAATGAGATTTTTGGCTCTTGTACACACATTCAAAATGACCAAAGGCAAACAAGACAGAAATCTACCAAGCTTTTTTAAAAGAATGAAAATGCCAGAGAAATAATAAACCCAGTCTGCAAAGACGTGATTGTTCAGTCCCTAAAGTAATCCTTAGACCCTTTAGGTCTATTCTAGCAAGAAGTAGCCGACAAGCACAAAATTGACAAACAGAAGACAGACTGATTAAGAAAAAAGAGAACACAAATCATAACTATGAAGAATGAACAGAAGTTATCTCAGAATCTACAGATATTAAAAGAATAATAATAGAATATTATGGATGACTATATGTTAATGAATACAGTTTAAACTGAACAGATACATTTCTTGAAAAATATAACTTGACAAATTTTACACAAGAAGGACAGAAAATATTAATAGACCTACATCTATCAAAGAAATTGAATTTGTGGACAGGCACAGTGGCTCATGCCTGTAATCCTAGCACTTTGGGAGGCTGAGGCAGAAGGACTGCTTGAGCTCAGGAATTTAAGACCAGCCTCGGCAACATGTCGAGACCAGCCTAGGCAACATGTCTACAAAAATGTCAAAAAATTAACTGGGAGTGGCAGTGAGTGCCTGTAATCCCAGCCACTCAGCAGGCTGAGGCAGGAGGATTGCTTGAACCCAGCAGAACAAGACTGTGGTGGCCTTGAGTGTGCCACTGCACTCCAACCTGAATGACACAGTGAAACCCCAATTCAGAAAGAAAAAAAAAAGTTGAACTCATTATCAAAAACCTTCACCAAAAGAAAAAAAGTACAGACCAATAACTTTTATGAATGTAGATGCAAAAATAATTAACAAAATATATGTAAACAAATCCAACAATATTTTATAAAAGGTAAAGGTGAGAGGCTGCACATATCATGTTGTTCACATTTCTTTAGCTTTGATCACATAGTCACATCTGGTTGTAAGGGTAGTCTTCGAAAAGAAATCTTTAGCTAGATGGCCATGTGCCCAGTTAAGAATGCTACCAGCAGCCAAGAACAGTGGCACATGCCTATAATCCTAGCATTTTGGGAGGCCGAGGTGGGAGGATCACTTGAGGCCAGGAGTTCAAGACCAGACTGGGCAACATAGTGAGACCCTGTCTCTGTATTAATTAAATTAATAAATAATTAGCTGGGCATGATGGTGCATACCTATAGTCCTAGCTACTCAGGAGGCTGAAATAGGAGGACTGCTAAGCCAAGGAAGTCACGGCTGCAGTGAGCTATGATGGCACCACTGCACTCCATCCTGGGTGACAGGGCAAGACCTTGTCTCAATCAATCAATAAAACTGATTTAAAAAGAATGCTACCACGATACAAGATGAGGCAAATGACTTTTAGGGGACAGACTCTGCCAAATCCACTGCTTTGACTACATAAGTATTAGAGCATACCCATCTTAGTACACATAGAACATGCTCACAGCCTCCCCAAGAGAGACAAATCCAAAGACCCATACAAATACAGCATCCTGAGTATTATGAAATTCTATTCTATTAGATGGCTCCTCTTTGTTGATTTATAAAAATAAAGTAAGCCATGTTCCCCTTTCACTCACATATACCCAAATTAAAGTTTTGGTTGGTTTGTTTTTTGTTTGTTTTTTAGTTGGAGTCTCACCCTGTGATCCTTCTACCTCAGCCTTCCAAGATGCTGGAACTACGGGTGTGTGTCACCATGCCTGGCTAATTTTTTGATTTATTGTAAAACGAGGTCTCACCAAGCTGCCTAGGCTGGTCTCGAGCCTCTGGACTCAGGCAATCCTCTCATCTCTTCCTCCCAAAGTGCTGGGATTACACCAGGCCAAACAGAGGAATAGAATAGAAAGGAAAAGAAGAGAGGAGAGGAGAGGAGGGGAGGGGAGGTGAGGGGAGGGCAGGGAAGGGGAGGGGAGGGGAGAAGAGAATACTTTACTAAAACTTTCACTCAAGCCGGCTCGGTGGCTCAGCCTGTAATCCCGCGCTTTGGGAGGCTGAGGTGAGTAGATTTTCTGAGCCCACAGGTTCGAGACCCGCCTGGACAACTTGGCGAGACCTCATCTCTACAATAAATCAAAAATCAGCCGGGAGTGGTAGCGCGCGCCTGTGGTTCCAGCTACTTGGAAGGTTGAGGCGGAAAGATCGCCAGAGCCCAGCAGATGGAGGCTGCAGTGACCGGGAGCGGCCACTGCACTCCAGTCTGGGCGACAGAGTGAGACTCCAACTCAAAACAAACAAACAAACAAACAAACAAAAACTTTCACTCAAAAAAAGAGGAAAATAAGAATCACACAACAGTCACTGTTTCATAACATTTATCACACCCTCCTGGACAGAAATTACAAAGATTTTTCTGCCTTGGCAGTAGAATAAGTTCCTTGATTAGCCCATGAGTGAACCCCTGCTTTTGCTGTGTGGGAGTATTTTTCTTATCTGTTGTCATCTATCAACTCTAGTGTTCCTTTTCAAGGAGGCTTTTCCTTGTTTATAATCCTTCATAGCCTTATCTGAAGTGGTCCTCAAGAAGCATACTTTTTTTTTCATAATCTGGTTTTTGTTGCCTACTATTCAAAGAGACAACTTTTGTATTTGTTATTTTTTTCTTCTCCCTCCCTCCCTCTCTCGAACCGGTGGGCTCAGGCAATCCACTCACCTCAGCCTCCCAAAGCACGGGATTACAGGCTGAGCCACTGAGCCCGGCTGAGATCTTGCTTCTTTTCTAACATTAGCATTTAAAGCTATACATTTCCCTTTAAACACTGCTTTAGCTGCATCCCACAAACTTTAGTGCTGTATTTTCATTGTAACTCAGTGAAAAATATTTGCTAATTTTCCTTCCAATTTTTGTCTTTAATTCATGAGTTATTTAGATGTATATTGCTTTATTTCTAGACATTTGAGGTTTTCCTAGTTACTTTATTGGTACTGACTTCTAATTTAATTCTGTTGTGATCAGAGAATATGTTTTGTATGATTTTGATACTTTAAATTTATTGAGACTTGTTTTATGACCCAGTGTATGGTATATTCTGGTGAACATATCAGTATGTTGAAAATAATATATTATTCTGCAGTTGTTGGATATTGGATTCTATAACTGTTAATTAGATTAAGGTAGCTGATTATGTTGTTCAGATTTTCCCTACTCTCTGAGTCCCCCATGCCCTATTTTATTTTTACCTCTCGTATTTTTTATTCTCCATGTTTCCTTTTGAGTATTTTCTTCTACCTTTCTGTTCACTCTTTCTCTTAGCTACATCCAGTGTTTGATTACTTTTCAATTCTAGAAGCTGTATTTGATCTTTTTCCAGACCTGCCAGTCACATCTATGAGTTTCTAGTTTTCTGAAAAATTTTCCAGCTTGGCATTTACCTCCTTGAAATAGTAAACATGGTTGTTGTATTGTCTGCTTCTGGTAATTCCAGTATATGGAGTTTACACAAGTCTCTCTCTCTCTCTCTCTCTCTTTTTGAGTTGGAGTCTCACTTTGTCACCCAGACTGGAGTGCAGTGGCCGCTCCTGGCCATCGCAGCCTCGACCTGCTGAGCTCCGGCAATCCTTCTGCCTCAGCCTTCCAAGTAGCTGGAACTACAGGCGCATGCTACTATGCCCGGCTAATTTTTTGATTTATTGTAGAGATGAGGGCTCGCCAAGTTGCCCAGGCAGGTCTCAAACCCGCGGGTTCAGGCAATCCACTCACCTCAGTCTCCCAAAGTGCTGGGATTACAGGCTGAGCCACCGAGCCCGGCTTTTTTTTTTTTTGAGTTGGAGTCTCCCTCCGTTGCCCAGGCTGGAGTGCAATAGCACACACATGGCCATCCAAGAGTCAACCTGCTGGGCTGTGGTGATCCTTCCGCCTCAGCCTTCCAAGTAGCTGGAACTACAGGTGCCCGCTACCACGCTCAGCTGATTTTTGATTTATTATAGAGGCAAGGTCTCGCCAAGTTGCCTGGGCTGGTATCAAACCCCCGGGCTCAGGCAATCCACTTGTCTCGGCCTCCCAAAGTGCTGGGATTATAGACTGAGTCACTGAGCCTGGCCCACAGGTCTCTTTTAGTTGTCTCATTTATGCTGGTTTTCAACTACGGTGACTACTATTCTCATGGAACTCATTATTATAACTGTGTGTTAGATGTAGCATTTGAAAAATTACTTGTAAAATAATCTGAGGCCTAGGATGATATTTATCTTCCTCAAATAAGGTTTGTTTTTATCAAGCACTTGAGGTCACTAGCAAATTGGGATCACCTTAATCTGGTTTAGGGCCTGAGGCTTTTCTGACTGCAATCTGTGCAAGGGTTAGTTTTCTAGTGGTTTATCCTTACTCCTGGGGTACAGCCTATTGAGGCCCTAGACATAAAAGGGGGTTAGCTCACCAGACTCCAAACTTTGGCAAGCCTAGCCTCTGACTTTTCTCCCTCTAGACCCAGAAGGCACAGCTCAGTCTCTTAACCACCTCCTATAGATTGCAAATGCCCAAAAGGCAGCAACAGCCTAAAGTGCTAATTTTACCTGTCTAGCTTCCCACTCTCACCTGGCACTCAGTTCAGCAATTCTTCACTGTCTCATTAGCTTTTATGGCTTTTTAATAATATTGTTTTTATAGTTTGTCCAGTTCTTTTTAGTTGCCTTCAGTGGGAAAGCTGGTTTGAATTATCAAACCTGATGTTACCAGAAGTGATCATTTCATTTTAAAAAATCTCTTAACTCTTTATCCTCCATTTTTCCTATTTTTTTCTTTTGTCCAATATTAGATATACTGAGTTGAACCTCTCTCTATATTTTTCTTTCACATTTTTTATTTATTTGTCTTTTTTCTATTTAGTAAAATGTTCCTCAGCTTAAACTTTATACCATTTTATTTTAATTTTTAATAATTGGGGCTGGGCACAGTGGCTCACGCCTATAATCCCAGCACTTTGGGAGGTGAAGGTAAGAGGATCATTTGAGTCCTGGAGTTTGGTGGCATACATCCGTACTCCCTGCTACTCAGGAGGCTGATGCAGGAGCATCACTTGAGCCCAGTAGTTGGAGGCTACAGTGAGCCACAGTCATGCCACTGCACTCCAGCCTGGGCAACAGAGTGAGACCCTGACTCAAAAAAAAAAAAAAAAAGTCATTAAACTTGTAACTTCTAACAGCTCTTTCTTATTCTACAATTCTTCTTCTTTTTTTTTTTTAACTTCCTATTCTTTTATTTGGATACAATGTCTTATCATAGCTCTCTGAGGACACTAAATGAAAGGGCTGGTTTTGAAATTTGTTTTCTCATAGCATGTATCTTGTTTCCTCTAGGTTTCTTTCTTCTGTTTGTTCATTGGCTTTCTTCCATTTTTAAGAATGGGGCATTAAAAACCTTATTAGAGGCTCTGTTGACAAGACTTGCCAACTGGTGGGCACAGCTTAGCTTAACATTGATAAATCAGTGTGTACCACCAATTTTCTCTGGAGAGACCCCAAATGCTAATATATTAAGGTCTTCTCTGGAGCCCTTTGGTTGTCCAAAGAAGAAACCCTTGATCTTACTGAGGGTAGTCACCTGGTTGCCAGTGCTCTGTACATAAGGAGGAAGAGAAAGCCTGGACTTTTAGGTAGTCCCTCAATTCTTAGGTCCCCAACTTGCCCAATACTGAAAAAGGGATTTCTAAGTCCCACACCTTTGTCTCTCTGTTTCTTTAAAGAAGAAACCTCCAATTTCTAGCTTCCAAAATTATTGGGAGGGAGGCAAGAATATGTGGATATGTTAACTGCTCTGTGTATGACCTGTTAACAAACTTGCCTGCTTTCAAGCCTTCTGCCTCAACCTCATCCCCTACCAACCAACCCCATCTTTCATTCTCAATCCTCCCTCCTTGAAACATCGTTCTACTCCAGAAATCATCTTATTTGTCTCTGTACCTTAAAATATGTTGTATTTAAATCATATCAGAGGTATCTATCCTTTAAATTTGTTTTTAGAATCTCTTATTAGATTAGTTCAATAATCTGGTATGTCTAGGTTTAGCCATAAAGTAATGAGAATGATCTTTTAACAAATATACTTGAACTTATATAGTAGAAATTTTTCCCTTCAAAGGACTTATCTGAAAGGGTTAGCTACTTAGTTCAAAGAGTCTGCCATTGCTAAAATAATGATTTTTTAAAAAAATGTTTACCTATGGGGAGGTAGTGGTCAAAGGGAACTCTGGTGTTAGTGCTTGTTCTTACAAGGTGAATATATTTGTGCATTGTTTGTGAGAGTAAAAGTTAAAAGGAAAGATTTAACTTATAATAGTATCAAAAAGAATAAACTACTTAGTTATAAACCTAACCAATGTGGTAAAAGACTTGTACTCTGAAAACTATAAAACATTGCTAAGAGAAATTAAAAATGACACAAACAAATGGAAGACATTCCATGCTCATGGATTGAAACACATAATAATCTTAAGATATCTGTACTACCCAAAGCTATTTACAGATTCAACACAATTTCTATCAAAATCCCAATGTATTTTTTTTTTTTTGGAGAAATAGAAAATCATTCTAAAATTCATATGGAATCTCAAGGGATCCCAAATAGTCAAGTCAATTTTGAAAAAGAACAAAGTTGGAGGACTCACATTTTCTGTTTTAAAAACATATTATAAAGCTACAGTAATCAAAACAGTATGGTACTGGCACAAAGACAGACAAATAGACCAATAAATATTCAATAGAATAAACTCTCACTTGTATTATTAAATGATCTTCAGTAAAGATGCCAAAACCACTCAATGGGGGAAAGGACAATCTCTTTAACAAATTATATTGGGAAAACTGGATATCCACATGCAAAAAGAATGAAATCAAACACTTTTTTTTTGAGACAGTCTCACTCTATAGTATAGGCTGAAGTGCAGAGGCACAATCACAGCTCACTACAGCCTTGAACTCCTGGGCTCAGGGGATCCTCCAGTCTCAGCCTGCCAAGCAGCTGGTGGAACTACAGACATACACCACCATCCCATCTCATTTTCTGGAAATTTTTTGTAGAGATGGTGGCCTGTCATATTGCTCAGGCTGGTCTCAAACTCCTGGCTTCAAGCAATCCTCCTACCTCAACCTCCCAAAGTGCTGGGATTACAGCTGTGAGCCATCACACCTGGTCTAAAGTTAAACTCTTAAACCATACACACAGATTTACTCAAAATGGATTAAAGACCTAAATGTAAGACTTAAAACTATAATACTCCTAGAAGAAAACACAGAGGGATAACTTCATGACACTGAACGTGGCAATGACTTCTTGGATATAACACCAAAAGCATAGGTAGTAAAAGCAAAAATTGACAAAATGGGAGTACATCAAACTTAAAAATGTTTGTGCATCAAAAGATAATCAACAGTGTAAAAAAGAAACCTACAGAATGGGAGAAATTATCTGCAAATTATATCTGCTAAGGGATTAATATCCAGTATATATATATGTGTGTGTGTGTGTGTGTGTGTGTGTGTGTGTGTGTGTGTGTATATATATTTTTTTTTT
>NW_007247201.1:125153-129433 GCF_000164805.1 Carlito syrichta
GTGGCCGCTCCCAGCCACTGCAGCCTCGATCTGCTGGGCTCTGGTGATCCTTCCACCTCAGCCTTCTGAGTAGCCGGAATTACAGCCATGTGCTTCCACGCCTGGCTGATTTTTTGATTTATTGTAGAGATGAGGTCTCACCAAGTTGCCCAGGCAGGTCACGAACCCGCAGGCTCAGGCCATCCACTCACCTCAGCCTCCCAAAGCACGGGATTACAGACTGAGCCACCGAACCCGGCTTCCAGAATATATTTAAACAAACAAACAAAACTCCTACAACTTAACATAAAATCCCAAACAACCATATTTGAAAATGGGCAAAGGACTTAAATATATATTTCTTCAGAGATGATCTACACATGGCAAACAGGCATACTAAAAGATGCTAAACATCACTAATTATCAGAGAAATGTCAATCAAAACCACAATGAGATATCAACTCACACTTACTAGCAAAGCTACTATTAAAAAAAACCCAGAAAATAACAAGTGTTGGTGAGGATGTAGGAAAATTAGAACCCTTGTGCAATGTCAGCGGGACTGCAAAATGGTACAACTGCTATGGAAAACAGTAGGGGGTTCCTCACGAAATTTAAAAAATAGAATGACCATATAATCCAGCAATCCACTACTGGCTATATATGCAAATGAAATCAGGTATCAAAGATGCATTTGGAGGTGGGAGTGGTGGCCCACATGAGCTACTCAAAAGGCTTAGGCAGAAGGATCACTTGAGCCCAGGAGGTTGAATCTAGCCTGAACAACATAAAGAGCTTATAAAAAACAAATATTTGCATAACCAAGTTCATAGCATCACTATTGACAATACTCAAGAGGTGGAATCAACTCAAATGTCCATCAACAGATGAATGGATAAACAAAACATAATACACACACACACACACACACACACACACACACACAGGCACACACAGGCACACACACACAAAATGGAATATTATTCAGCCTTAAAAAGAAAGGAAATCCACATGCTTCAACATGGATCAACCCTGAGAACATTATGTAAGTGAAATAAGCTAGCCACAGAAATACAAATACTGCATGATTGCATTTATGTGAGGTATTTGGAATAGTCAAGTTCCTAAAAAACAGAAAGTAGAAACTTATATAAGGTATCTAAAGTAGTTAAGTTCATAGAAACAGAAAGTGATTACCAGCAGATAGGGGAAGGAGATATAAAGTTTCAGATATGCAAGATGAAAAACTTCTGGAGATCTGTTTCAAACAATGTGAATATACTTAACATTACTGACCTGTACACTCAAAAATGGTTAAAAAGGGGCAGAGGAAGAGGAAGAGCAAGATGGTGGTTTGAACCCTCTAGCAATTGCCCCTGCACAGGAACATCACATTGCACAACTATCCATGCAAGAAAACACCTTCACAAGAGCTGAAGAAATCAGGTGACAGAACACAGTACCTAGTTTTAGCATAATAAGATGTACCGAAGAGGGTGGGAAGGACAGTTTCACATTGCCTTACAGCACCCCCCCCCCAACCCCAGGCAGTACAGCAAAGAGAGAAAATCTGTATGCTTGAAAGAAGGAGAGGGCAGTGTATAGGGAACTTCTCACTGGAACTCTGTACTGGCTCCATGACAGTTAAACACAGCACCAGGCAGAACCCCAAGGTCCTTTATTCCAGGCCAGTGCCAATGGAGGGAGCCTTTAGAACTGACCTGAATTGTACCCCATATCTTTGTAATAAAAATTAATAATTAAAAAAAAAGAATTTTGAAACAAAGTAACTTCTGGGAAAAGAATATAAAGAAAACATTGCCAGGCACAGTGGCTAAAAAAAAAAAAAAAAAGGAACTGACCTGGGCCAGAAGAAAATCCATCACCCCAGTAGAAGGAAACTGAATCCCAGCCTGCTCTACCACCTGCTGACTCAAGTGGTCTCTGGTCCCAATAAATTTCAGTGGCAGGTAGGCCATAGCGACCATGGTTCTTGGGTAAGCCCCAGTGCTGTGCTGGTCTGGGAGGCCATAGGCTTGAGGTAAGACCCAGCACATCATCAGCTGCAGTGACTACAGGGGTGCTGTGTTGTTACCCTCCTCCAACGTGAGGCAGTGCAGCATGGAGAGAGACTCCTGCTGGAGAGAGAGAGAGGAAAGAGTGCAGGGACTTGGCCTAGGAACCCAATTAGCAACCCTGCCACAGCAAAACACAGCAGCTGGCAGAAGACCACAGCTCCTGATTCCAGATCTGTGCTTCTGGATGGTGCTTATAGACCAACCCGCTAGAAGAGAATGTGTCACCCCAAGAGAATGGACCAAAGTCTCAGGCAGCTTCACCACTGGCTGATTAAAGTGACCTCAGGCCTGAGTAAATAGCAGCAGCAGCCAGACAGTCACTGCAGCAGGCCTTGGGTAAACCCGGGTACTGTGCTGCTCTGGGAGGCTAAGGGCTAAGGGGTCAATCCACTGCAGTGCCAGTTGCAGCAGCCATGGGTGTACCCATGCCACCCCTCTCCCAACTCCAGGAAATGTAGTGTGGAGAGAGATTCCTTCTGCTTAGGGAAAAGAAAGTGAAGAGTGCAGGGGATTTTACCTGGGAAACGAGGGAATTCTCGTGCTGGAAACCAGGAGTCTGCATGAGTTGCAGCCTACCTGGGCCTAGGGTGCCCTCTGCTGCTAAAATGGTTGCAGTGACTACAAGCTTAGGAAACTTAGTTCCCTCTGAATTCCTGGAAAGCTCTCTGAAGAAGGATGAGTACAAACATGGCCAGATGGTGAAGATTAGAATAAATACCTAATTCTCTAACACCCAGACATCAACAAATGCTCACAAGCATCGGGAACATTTAGGGAACTATGACCTCGCTAACAGGACTAAATAGGTGCCAGTGATCAACACTGAAGAGATAGAGATAACCTTTCAGACAGGGAATTCAAAATAGCTGTTTTAAAGAAACTCAACTAACTTTAAGAAAACACAGAGAAGCAACTCAGAAATTTATCAGGGTAATTTAACAAAGAGATTAGAATAATTTTAAAGGCCGGACTCAGTGGCTCAGCCTGTAATCCCAGCACTTTGGGAGGCCAAGGTGAGTGGATTGCCTGAGCCCACGGGTTTGAGACTAGTCCGGGCAACTTGGCAAGACATCATCTCCACAGTAAATCAAAAATCAGTTGGGCATGGTAGCACACGCCTGTAGTTCCAGCCACTTTGAAGGCTGAGGTGGAAGAATGGTCAGAGTCCAGCAGGTTGATGCTGGGATGGCTGTGAGCATGCCACTGCACTCCAACCTGAGCGACAGAGTGAGACCCCAACTCAAAAATAATAATAATTTAAAAAATCAAACATAAATCATAGTGCTGAAAAATACAACCAACTGAATTATGCATTAGAGGGTCTCAACAGCAGAATTTATCAAGCAGAAGAAAGAACCAACAAGCTCCAAAACAAGCTATTTGAAAATACACTGAGGGGAAAAAAAAGGAAAAAAATGAAAAAGAATGCCTATAATACCTATGAGACAGCATCAAAAGACCAAATGGAAAAGTCAATTGCCTTAAAAAGGGAATAGAGAAAGAGAAAGGGGTAGAAAAATTATTCAAAGAACTAATAGCAGAAAACTTTCCAATAGAGGGAAAGATACAAATATCCAGGTACAAAAAGGTCAAATATAATCACCAAGCAGATTCAACCCAAATAAGACTACCCCAAGGCATATAATAATCAAGCTGTCAGCTGGGCTTGGTGGCTCAGCCTGTAATCCCGTGCCTTTGGGAGGCTGAGATGAGTGGATTGCCTGAGCCCGTGGGTTTGAGACCCGCCTGGGCAACTTGGCAAGACCTCATCTCTACAATAAATAAAAAAATTAGGCGGGCGTAGTAGCGCGTACCTGTAATTCCAGCTACTTGGAAGCCTGAGGCGGAAAGATCGCTGGAGCCCAGTGGTTCAAGACTGCAGTGGCCGGGAGCAGCCACTGCACTCCAGCCTGGGTGACAGAGTGAGACTCCAGCTCAAAAAACAAAAAACAAATCACTTATTCTGGGCTTCTACAGACCTCAAGAAAAATAATCCCATTGCTATAGACTCATACTTCACAGTATCTTTATAATATGCTCAGGATAATATCTTTAATGTCCTAATTTTTCCATCACAATCTAAGCACATACCCTCTCGTCATATAGTCTGTTAATAAGACAACAAGTTCATCTATAATTATGAAGTCTGGCCTCTAAATATAGTTATTAAATCACCCTTCATCTTTGGCTTCTCTTTTTTTTTTTTTTTTTTTTTTTTTTTTT
>NW_007247201.1:129679-141756 GCF_000164805.1 Carlito syrichta
ATTGTAGAGATGAGGTCTCACCAAGTTGCACAGGTGGGTCTCGAACCCGTGGGCTCAGGCAATCCACTCACCTCAGCCTCCCAAGGCGTGGGATTACAGGCTGAAGCCACCGAGCCCGGCTCATCTTTGGCTTCTCTAAGTTAAATAACCTAAATTCTCTTGCTTCTTCTTAATATGTTCAATGTTTTTGAAAACCCAAATTCCTACATGCAATATTTTAAAAATCATTATTACATATTTTACAATGATAATTAAGAACAAATATAAAGTCAAAATTACAGCTATGTAAAAATAGCAATGTGAAAGGTATAATACAATTATAAATAATAAATGAAGACCCAGACTGCCATTCATATATTAATTCTACACTTTGGTTCTACTTCAGCATTCTAGAGCACAATAATCCTTACCAGGGGACTTTCCTTGTGAGTTGCTTCTTCGTTCTCTGTATCTGGCTGGAGTGGATAAACCTGTGTCTTTACTAGGCTTGCTAGCAGGCCCCATTTCTGAAATGAGGAATCCCATCTGTTCTGAAGGCAAGATATTCTCAGGTGGATTGGTCTGGCATTTTATATTGGCATCAACCTAAAATATTAAACCCACTTATTATTTTGAAATTTCCTCCATATATATATACTAGAAGTTAGATTTTCATTATTTTTTTTTTTGAGTTAGAGTCTCACTCTTGTTGCCCAGGATGGAGTGCAGCAGCAGCATGCTCACAGCTACCGCAGCCTCCACCTGCTAGACTTAGGCAATCTTCCCGCCTCAGCCTTCCAAGTAGCTGGAACTATAGACGCACGCCACCACGTCCGACTAGTTTTTGTAATTTATTGTAGAGACGAGGTCTCACCAAGTTGCCCAGGCTGGTCTTGAACCCACGGGCTTAGGTAATCCTCTCGCCTCGGCCTCCCGAAGTGCTGGGATTACAGGCTGAGCCACTGAACCCGGCCAGAAGTTAGATATTTTATCAGAAGAGTTCTATTATAGGAACACAATCCAACAAACAAGTTTGTAAGGCTTTTCATCCTTATGAAAGACACTGCGTTTGGTTTTCTCTATTCAGCAAAGATATACATTTTCCTATATATGAACCTCAGATATATATTTACTTAATAAACATTTACTTATAAAATCAGAGAAAAATTTGCCATGAGGCTTGTTTATTTTTGTTTTACTTACAAAAGATATTTTAACAATGATTGGTTAGGACCACAATTTTTTTTTTCACTCTAATATATGTTCCATGAGACTTTCCCTCCTGTTGGCAATATTGGAATGGTCATAGGCATGATCTTGATAGATGGTGTCATTGGGGGGTGGATACTTTAGTCTACATATTTTGCATTCTTTGTCTTAAAGAGTCTCTCAAATTACATATGCTTCAGTCCTTATAAAATCTATTATCTGCCATACAAGTTTCTTTCTTGGAGTTCCTAAATTTTCTTTGGAATGTAAAATTCCTTTGTCAAGGTGGCTGATTTCTGAAATATTTTATTTCTTCATGAACTTATTTTAAAATAAAACCATATAAAACTAGCCGGGCTCGGTGGCACAGCCGGTAATCTCGTGGCTTGGGAGGCTGAGGTGAGTGGATTGCCTGAGCCCATGGGTTCGAGACCCGCCTGAGCAACTTGGTGAGACCTCATCTCTACAATAAATCAAAAAATTAGCTGGGTGTGGTAGCGCATGCCTACTTGGAAGGCTGAGGTGGAAGGATTGCCGGAGTCCAGCAGGTCGAGGCTGCGGTGGCCGGGAGTGGCCACTGTACTCCAGTCTGGGCAACAGAGTGAGACTCCAACTCAAAAAAAAAAAAAAAAAAGAAAATTAAAAGTTAAAATACAGCTGTCAAAATATGTGAAAAAGTTACTGGGTATTTGAATGCAATTTTAAGACATGAAATATTTCAGATATGACTATAAAGGAATAAAGATAAATTTTGTATTCTTTCTACAGGCATATTTAAAACATAATGAATCTATCTTCTGTCTACTGAATTTATAATATTATCTTAACACATAATATGCTGGGTCTCAATAGGCACAAAAAAATAGTAAGTTGACAGAAACTTTAAGACATTTGGATCTCAAATTAGAGCTTAAAAGACTGCAAAAACAAACAAACAAACAAAACTTGCCATAAGTTGTCTTGGGAATCTCTAACAATGAAGAGATTTTTCAGTTCCATTAAAGAAAAAAATCCAAAATGAAAAAAGTACATATATTAGGCTAAGATCAAGAAATCTCAATTTTTAAAAAGTGATTTTAATCTGGTTGACCTTTAATGAACTTCTTTTACTAATTATTCAGAATCAAAGTTTATTCATTTTTTGATCATAAACTATCAGCAATAAAAAAATTTAGTCTCTACCTTTGAAATATGTTCCTCAAACTAAGGTCAGAATTCTGCTTTAGGAATTCAGATATTAGTAATGAAATTTGAACACAGTATGCTCACAATTTAGAGTTCAATGATGCTGTAACAAAGTAAGACCTCCAACTATCTCCTTACCTCTATGCTACAGATGGCTAGGAAAGTTCTCAGAATATCTGTCAAATAGACCATCCCTCTAGGGTACTGGAATTACATAAGCAGGCACACCTAATCTATCCAAATTAGGATTGGAAGCAAAAGCTTAAGAGATGTTTTTAACACGAAAATAACTATTATACCACTATGTTCAATCAGATTGCTACTCTAGAGGTTGACTTCAGACCATACTGTAGTGAGAAGATACCCAGTGGCTAAGGTAACTTCTTTCTGAACATTTTGTGCAGAACCACTGGCATATGATCCTTCTGGAAAGCATAATTAACTGGTATTAAACCCAAATAAAATCTGGAAAATCCTCCACTAGAATAGTCTTCAGCAAGAAGCACTCAGTAATTTAAGCTTTATTAGGATCTTTTTCTTTGTCCCTTACCTGGTGTGTGCTAAATGATAGTCCTTCTTGCACAAATAATACAGAAGATGGAGATGGATTATTACTTAGCTGCTCCTTCAGTTTGACATGAGCTTGTTGAATTGGTGCAGATTCCTGCAGTGGGCTATTTTCAACAGGTGGAGCTGTGTGAATGGTATAAATATACTCAGGTGACTGTGGTAGAGAGCAGGTAATTGCTTGTTCTGTTCCAACCACAAAAGATGTAATATCTGAGCCTACAGGTGTAAGCGTCTCCAACTGGCTAGGCTGACTTGTAGAAGACGGATTACTGTTGTTTGAATTAGTTAGGATATGTTGGCCTCTGTTAGATTGAGACGCTGGGCACTGATTCTCCACAGGCTCCACCTTTACCATCTCCAATTTAGGGGAGGAATGCAACTCATCTACTATCTGAAAGACAGCCTCTAAATTTACTTCTGTCTTTTTATTTTCATCAGTAGTATTGCAGGGCCAATTAGAAGGCAGAAATTCAACTGGATAGGAGGACTGCATTGGAGGATTCTGTGAAAAGAAAAAAGAATACTGTTTGGATAGAAAATTACATATGAGATTAAGGAGAAAAGCAACAACATTTCAGCTGATGAATGCTAAACATAAACAGATTAAACTTAAGGATTAAACTAAGAAAAGCTGAATGCTAATTTTTCAGCAACAGTAGCTTCAAATCTGTTAGCATTTACTTAGCACCTACTATATGTCAACCACTATGCTAAGTTTAATACTAGAATGGATCAATAATTCTCAGGGTTAAACTATAGAAAATCAAAAAGCTACAGGACCCAAGTATTTATTTGCTGATAAAATGTCTATACACAAAATTCTTTCATAAAGGTTGACCAAAACATCACTTGTATCTATCATATAGTGTTTCAGGAATGCAGTAAGGAAATTTTAAAAACAAAATGCTCACAAGTTCACCAATCCTTCTAGAGATTCAGAGGCTCCAACTGATATACTATACCAAATGATGTTGGAGAAAAATGTCTTCTGGTTCCTGAGACTGTTTATTTTTAATATTAAAGCAACAGAGTAAAATAGATGTCACTTTTAGATTTATAACATTAAGATATATTCTCCTATATTAGTGCTCTGCACAGAGTAATCACTCAGTATATGTTTGGTGATAAAGATGTAAAGCTGTGAACATAAAATACAGAAAAGTAATGATAAATAAAGCTTGTAATGAATTGATGTTGCTCAATGAAGGGCTCTGCAGAGTAGGCATTCAATAAATGTTTGTTGATTATCTTCCATCATAAGCATAAAATACAAAAGAGCCATGATTAAATAAAGCATGCAGTGAGTTGATGTTGCTAAACACACTACAAAGATTGTGTCAATTACTTTTAGAAGGCCATTAATGCCAAATAACGTAAATTTAAATGGTATAAGCATTAAGTTACTATAGCCAAGTTTACTGAGTTCTTACTATGTGTCAAGCACATGCAAAGTGCTTTATATACATTACTTCATTTAACCCTCATAAGATCCCTATGAAATGTGATAATCCCATTTCCAAATGATATAACTGAGGTTCGGAGAAACTTCATAATTCACCCAAAGTCACAATGAAAAAATCGATAGAACCAGGTTTCAAGTCTAGGTTTGCCTGACTCAAGAGGTCTTGCTATTAATCATTACAATATACTGGCCATTCATGTACACTCTCACTAGCCACCTACAGTCCAACTAAACAAACTGTATTTATTTCCAAGATAGAATCAGAAATACTTTCCCTTTTTTCCATTTTTAAATTGTATGTGTGCTTATCTCTATTGCATACATTATCTCCTATAATAAGCATGTATTGTCTTTGTAATAAGATATTTTTTAAAGTTATTTATTAAAATGTTCTAAATTATTTATTTAAAACATGAATGTAATCAAGATACATACACTATTAGAGTATCTCCAGTATAATGCAGAGAAGATAGTGCCTGGATCCACAAACAAGAGCATCTAATTGTAGGATAGTGAAGATGAATAAACTGGGATAGCATGCTTGATGATATTGGCCATGATAAATGGCCAAGTCCCCTTAATCTGCTTCTACACTGTTCAAACAACAGTCTGATTAAAATTTGACTTTCCATTTAAATTTTCTTTTTTAAAAATGTTATTTTGAGTACCCTAATGCAACTAGTAAGATATTCTCTTAAGAATAGGAGCTATCTTGGCTAGATGATTACCCAAGGCAAGCACACAACTTCAATCTTTAGTGGTAAAAGCATAAAAATACAAAGAATGAAATCGAATGTTATCCTAGAAAGAATAACATAAAACATTTAAATCAAGGTAATTGTTTCCTAAGAAATAAAGAAAAGATATTTTAAGTACAGGTTGAGCACCCCAATCTGAAAATTCGAAATCCTAAATGCTCCAGAATCTGAAACTTTTTGATCACTGACATGATGCTACAAATTGAAAATTCCATACATAAGTACTTAACACAAACCTTGTTTCATGAGCAAAGTTACTAAAAATATTGTATAAAATTACCTTCAGGCTATGTATCTAAGGTGTACATGAAACATAAATAAATTTTGTGTTTAGACTTGGGTTCCATCCCTAGAATACCTCATTATGTAGATGCAAACATTCTAAAATCTGAAAAAAATCCAAAATCCGAAACACTTACGGTCCCAAGCATTTTGGATAAAGGATATTAAACTGATATGATGTTGACAACATGTAGCCTAAGAATAAAGGGGGTCACCACTTAAGTTTATCATTTTTAACATCATTTTTCTTTTCTCCTCAAAAAACAGTCAAACTATATCATATCATCTTGGAAGAATCTGTCATTGGTGATTGGTGATGTATATACTTTTACAGTTTATCTGTTGTTCATTTAACCACAGAAAAATCTAGAACAGTACTGTTCAAAATAACTTTCAGCAATGATAGAAATACTCTATATCTATGCTATACCATTTGGTAGCCATAAGCTACATGAAACTATTGAGTACTCAAAAAGTGGCTACAATAAATTTTATTTTAGTTTATATAAATTTAAATAACTGTATGAGCCTATTGAGCACTTGAAATGTGGCTAGTGATGCTGGACATGGTGGCTCATGACTGTAATCCCAGCGCTTTGGGAGGCGGAGGCAAGAGGACTGCCTAAGTCCACAAGTTGGAGACCAGCTTGGGCAACATGGCAAGACCTCGTCTCTATAATAAATAAATAAATAAAACTGGCCGGGCATGGTGGTGCGCATCTGTAGTTCCAGCTACTTGGAAGACTGAAGCAGAAGGATCATCTGAACCCATCAGGTCGAGGCTGTGGTGGCCATGAGCATGCCACTAAACTACAGCCTGCATAGGTGACAGAGTGAGACTCTGACTCAAAAAAGAAGAAAAGGAAAGGAAATGTGGTTAGTGTGACTGAGAAATGAATTTTAAAATCTCATTTAATGTTAGTTTAAATAGCCACATGTGGTTAGTGGCTACTGTACTAACCAGTGCTGACCTAGAAGAATCCTCAGAAGTCATTAACAGCCCCTTCATTTTAGAATTGAGAAAACTGAGCTCATTAATCTACAGCTTACTTCTGGCTATTGATTAATGTAAAATTACACTTAGAAATTTGCAAAGTCAATACCTTGCAAATTTTGCACATGAAGCACAGAGCATGTCCACTATTCCAAGAATCTTACCTGGAAGTAGTTGCAATGTGCATAGGAAGAGGCAGTGGGAGTGACACAACTACTCAGAGCATCCATGTGTGTAGAAGGAGAACAGCACTGTAGCACAGCTGGAACAAATTCAAACACAGAAATGCCATCAACCAAAATAAACCTCTGTTGCATTTAAGGAGCTTCCCTCTTTCAACTGGAAAGAACTCCAAATTTGAAGAGCTTCCTTTGTGTGTCTAACAAATGATATTCAGTCCAATTAAGTGCTATTATTTATTGAAAGCAACACAGTAATAAACTAGTTTTTAAAAATTTTTAAAGGGTAATGTCTACCTTTATAAGTGATGATTTTTTAGTTCCTAAATATTTTACTACCTTTCTAATTAAATTATTCTCATAGAAAGTAATTTCATTTTATTGAAAATATTTGAATATACTTGAAATTCAAAAAATTATTTCAATAATTTTAACAGTAACAACCATTTGGAGAGGGGATGTTTTAAAAGAGTAAGATAAATATAAAATATTCTTCCAAATATTCTACCATTAAACAATGTATACAGTAGAAATGCATGTAAAAACGATTTAATCACGCTGGGCTCGGTGGCTCAGCCTGTAATCCCGCGCCTTTGGGAGGCTGAGGTGAGTGGATTGCCTGAGCCTGCAGGTTCGAGACCCGCCTGGGCAGCAAGACCTCATCTCTACAATAAATCAAAAAATCAGCCGGGCATGGTAGCGCATGCCTGTAATTTCGGCTACTCGGAAGGCTGAGGTAGAAGGATCGCCGGAGTCCAGCAGGTCGAGGCTGCGGTGGCCGGGAGCGGCCACTGCACTCCAGTCTGGGCGACAGAGTGAGACTCCAACTCAAAAAAAAAAAAAAAACCCAAAAAACATTTTAATCATTTAGACAAGTGGTTAGGAATGTAGATCCTACAGCCAGATTGCCTGGCTTTGGAGCCTGGCTCTGCCATTTAATAGTTGTAACATATTGAGCATGGCTGACCTCTTTGGGCCTCAACTTCTGCATTCTATTAAACAGGGATAACAGAATCTACCTAATGTGATTGTGAGGAGGGAATGAGCTAACATCCATAAAGAACCTAGAATAGTATTGATAAGATAGTAAGCAATCAATAAATGTTAACTGCTGTTATTTTAACAAAATAAATACATTTTCCAAACTTTTCCTTTATAGTTATGACACCACGAAAAGATCGAACTCCTTGTACTCGGATAGTTACACTTACAGATGCAGTCTTAATAATAGGTTGAGTCTCCTCTTTTCCAGAAAGAGACTCTCCAGTATGAATGAGAATTAGTTATAACATCACAACTTTGGATTAAACAGGGGATGATATATACTGAGCATCTACCATGGTCCAGGCACAATCACAGCTGCTTTACATATATTGTCTTTACAAAAGCTGGTACTGAAAGAGTGAGAGAGCCAGTAATCAAACTCCAAAGGACAAACTCTTTAATATATCACAATACTTCCCTAGGCTTGCTTTCTTCCTGAAATGTAACACTCTACTTTTACTAGAACTCCTTATCTTTATGATAAGGTAGCAATTTTCTCTTTTTATGTCCACATTTTTAGTATTTTGTGTGTGCTAATAAAATTACTAAATAATCTCCTTCCTTAATCTTTGAAAGTAAATTAGCTTAAGGATTGTAAAAAATTAACTAAAATGCCTTCCTATTTCCTCATTTATTGATTTTTAAAATGTCAGAAGTTCACAAAGGTATACTAGAAATAAATATTTTCTTATTATATTATGTGCAATTTATGGCATTAAATTTTGCACACCAAAAGCAAACTTGAAATAATGGACAGAATTCTAGTACATATATAAATCTCAACATTGTTATTTTCTAAATGATCTCATTTTTAACAATTTCAGTGACTAAAATATCCTGCACATTATTAAGATTGCCTCATAAAATTCAAGTTGTTGTCACTTCTAATGTAGGTCGGACACACAGGTTCTTACATTTGATCCTTTGAAGGTATTTCAAATACATAATTTAAATGTTTTGGATTTGTTTGATTGGGTTTTTTTTTGCTTGTTTGTTTTTTTTTTTGAGTTGGAGTCTCACTCTGTCACCCAGACTGGAGTGCAGTGGCTGCTCCCGGCCACCGCAGCCTCGACCTGCTGGGCTCCAGCGATCCTTGCAGCTCAACTTCCAGGCAGCTGGAACTGCAGTCATGCGCTACCACGCCCGGCTAATTTTTTGATTTTATTGTAGAGATGAGGTCTCGAACCCGCGGGCTCAGACAATCCACTCACCTCGGCTTCCCAAAGCGCGGGATTACAGGCTGAGCCACCGAGCCCAGCGGTTTGTTAATTAAAATTTTTTGAATGAATTTTATTTCCCATGGCATTTGAAAGCATAAATATTCAGGGAAATAAATAGAATCAAAATAGCTAAACACCGAGCAGGGGCTGCAGGTTTTGCCTAAATTCTGAAAAAAACAAGTACCTTTTTCCCCCCAGAGTTATAACAGCTAAGGAAAACCTAGCCCCCTAGCATCAGGAAAAAACTTAGAATGTGCAGATTCATTCCATCGGGATAATGAAAAGTAGTTTGCATTAAAAAGTGTTAGCTTTATTTTCCTGATAATTTAATGCTCTGATTCCATTGGTGACACATTTTTAATAGCTGTTAAAATGTACTTTATTTATTTATTTATTTATTTATTTATTGAGTCAGAGTCTCACTCTGTCACCCAGGCTGCAGTTCAGTGGCACGCTCATGGTCACCTCAGCCTCAACCTGCTGGACTCAGGCAATCCTTCCACCTCAGTCTTCCAAGCAGCTGGAACTACAGGCGTGCACCACCATACCTGGCTATAAGATGTACTTTAAAGTAAATCTCTTGGAGAAATAAAGAAACAATAATATACAACAGAGAATATGTTTATTTGTGATAGTTGATTTGGTAACTAAGGAAACAACCAAACAGTAAATGTTTTATAGTGTCCAGTAACAAATAGAATGTAGAAAGGTACCTGTATGAATAAAAAGAGAACTTGAATAGACTAGAATCCAGAAAGATTCCTCAATGGCTATTTCCTTACCAGTGCAGTCCTGCTTTGTATAGTCAACAAAGCAGAACAAAGCAAGGTATTAGTAAGTTTACTGGATATGAAAACATAAGTATAGAAACCCAACTATGTGCTTAGTATATGATAAAATTAATCTACTGTGCTTTATGAAAGCACTAACATTTATAAAATAAACGTCTATTACTATGTCCTAAGACACACTCATTTGCATAAAGACCTTTCAGTGTCTTCCTGAAGGCAATGTTCACTTAAGGTGACAAATTGCATATCATAGAAGAAAAAACTATAAATGAATATAATTCCATTTCAGATAAAAATATAAGAGCTGATGAAATTTTCAAAAAATTTCTAAGTAATAAAAAAAGTTTAAGCCAGAATTACTAAAAATTTTCACTCCCACTATAAGTAAGGCAAACATGTTCATATGCTTTATCCTGTGGAGGGAATTCAAATATAGAGTTAAAATGTTTTAGATGTAAATCTATTCCATAATAGTAGTGTCAACTGAGAGGATATGTCCAATAATATAAATGCTCAAAAGGAGAAACATCAGAATAGCAAATTTAATTTCAAGATAAGTTATTATCGCAATTATAACCCCAGAATCTCCTCATTTATGGTAAAGAAAAGGTCTTTTGGGTATATACACAAAAGAAATGCAAGTAGGTATTTGGAAAGGTATTTGTACACCCATGTTGACTGTAGCAATACTCATAACAGCCAAAAGGTGGAAGCAACCCAGTGTCGGTCAATAGATGAATGGATAAACAAAATGTGGTACATACATACAAAGGAATATGATTAAGCCTTGGAAAGAAAATTTTGACACACACTATGATATTAATGAACCTTGACAACATTAAGCTAAGTAAAATAAGTCAGTCACAAAAGGACAAATATTGCATGATTTCTCATATGAGGTTCCTAGAATAGTCAAATTCATAGAAACTGAAAGTTGATTAGAGATTACCAGGGGTTGGAGGCAGGGGGAATGGGAAGTTAGTGCTTAATGTGTAGAGCTTCATTTGGTGATGAAAAGTTTGGGAAATAGTGGGTGATGGTTTCCCAATATCATGAATGTAATTAGTGTCAACGAACTGTACATTTTTAAGTGGCTAAAATGGTAGATTTACATAACAAATATTGTATGATTCTGCTTGCATGAAGTATTTAGAGTAGTCAAATTCATACAGACAGAAAGTAGAATGGTGGTTGTCAGGGGCAACCTCTCAACCACAGGAAAGAATGGGGAGTTAGTGGTTAACAGGTAGTTTCAGTTGGGGAAGATGAAAAGTTCTGGAGATGGACAGCAGTGATGGTGAATGTACTTAATGCCATAAAACAGTACACTTAAAAACAGTTAAAATAGTTACATTTTGTGTCATATATATTTTACTACAATTCTTTAAAAAGGTAAAGATGACTGTGCTTCTGCCAATTTATTCTGGCAGGTAAAGAGAGCTTCCTGGTGCCAAGCCTCTCTTTTCATAAGCACAAAATTAGGTCTTTTCAGAAAAATTAACAATACAGGTTACTTGAACACAAGAGTAACAACACCAAAAAGGTCTTATAATTCCATATTCTATATTTGTTAATGTACATTTATGTAGGATTAGGAGTCTAAAGATCAAACGTTTAGCATTTAAATGTACTTTAAAAACAATAATAAGCAACCTTTTTCCTCAAGGGCCAATTCAGATAAATGTTTAAATAATGATAGGATATGAGTGTTTTAAATAAAAATTAAAATATCATGTGTTTCATGGAGGAAAGCACATAGCCTTATAAATTTCTTTACTTAGCCATTAAAATCTTAATATCTAGGCTCATCTAAAGACAACTTTTAGGTCAGGCACAGTGGTTCACGCCTATGATCCTAACACCTTGGGAGGCTGAGGTGGGAGGATTGCTTGAGCCCAAGAGTTTGAGAAGAACTAGACAACACAGTGAGACTACATCCTTACAAAAAATTTTTAAAAATTATATGAGTGTGGTGGTCTACACCTGTATTCCCAGCTACTTGGGAGGCTGAGGTGGGAGGATCACCTGAGCCCAGGAGTATGAAGCTTCAGGGAGCAGTGATTATGCCACTGCCACTCCAACCTGGGTGATAGAGTAAGACTTGACTTTAAAAAATATATATATAGCTGGGCTCGGTGGCTCAGCCTGTAATCCCGTACCTTTGGGAGGCTGAGGTGAGTGGATTGCCTGAGCCCACGGGTTCGAGACCCACCTGGGCAACTTGGCGAGACCTCGTCTCTACAATAAATCAAAAATTAGCCGGGTGTGGTAGCGTGCACCTGTAGTTCCAACTACTTGGAAGGCTGAGGCGGAATGATTGCCAGAGCCCAGCAGGTCAAGGCTGCGCTGGCCAGGAGCGGCCACTGCACTCCAGTCTGGGCAACAAAGTGAGACTCCAACTCAA
>NW_007247201.1:141776-148855 GCF_000164805.1 Carlito syrichta
AAAAAAAAAAAAAAAAAAAAAAAAAAAATATATATATATGTATATATGTATTTACTTATTTATATATAATACACACACATTATCCTTTCCACGTAAATAGCATATAAATTTTACAAAATCTACTCACATTCATTAATTCATTTGATTCCTGACCCAAACTATTATGGTCACATTATAGAAAGAGAGATTGAGACTGAGTGACATGAAGTAATCCACTGAAGTTCACATCTGATGCTCAAATGCAAAGCTAGAACTAGAAACAGTTCATTCCATTCAATAAATTACATACTAAAGGCCCAATATAGCCAAGCACTATGCAAGGTGTAGGGGATTACAGACATGAATCGGAGGCCATCCCACTCCCCAGATGCCCCAGACTGGCCCTACCCCCAGCAGTTGGAGTATGTTCTCTCTGCTTGGACAGGGTGAGTCAGCAACCCAAAGCAGTCCCAACACCACCAGAAGCATGCAAAGGTAGATCCCTCTACCAATCCCTGTTGTATACTATATTTGGCAATATCTAACTCTGGGGAAGAAACATACCAGAAAAAATGCTCTCAAAAGAAAAACAAAACAAAAAAAACAAAAGGCCTTCTTCATGAAAGGAAGGCAGGCAGGGAAGCACAATGGCCAAAAGGACAGATTCTTGAGTCAGATTGCCTGGGATGGCTTCCCAGTCCACCACTTTCTACTTGTGCCTCAGTGCCTCAGTTTCCTCATCTATGAAATAAGGGTAATTACACTACCTATTTTATAAGGCTGTCGTGAAGATCAAATGAGTGACTGTGTGAAAAGTATTCAGAACAGTGTTGGTCATGATGATTGCTATATAAGTATTTGTTAAATAAAATATGAGATAAAGGGCAACTACAATTTGTATTGCTTTGAGTTTAAGACTTTGGAAAAAAAAAGGCAAAGTTGATTTTCTGTCAATTCAGCATTGCAATATTTGTCAAAGAAAAAAAAATTCTCAATACAGGACTCTATAAATATGAATATATGAATATTCTTAATGTATATATTCAAATATATAGTGGAGAACAAGTAAAATAAAAAGATTTAAAATAATTTTTTTTTTTGAGTTGGAGTCTCACTCTGTCGCCCGCTCCCGGCCACCGCAGCCTCGACCTGCTGGGCTCCGGCGATCCTTCCGCCTCAGCCCTCCAAGTAGCTGGAACTACAGGTGCGCACTACCACGCCTGGCTAATTTGTTGATTTATTGTAGAGATGAGGTCTCGCCAAGTTGCCCAGGTGGGTCTTGAACCCACGGGCTCAGTCAATCTACTCACCTCAGCCTCCCAAAGCGCGGGATTACATGCTGAGCCACCAAGCCCAGCTAAAATAAAAATTTTAATAAAAGAAGGAAATTAAATTGTAGTAGCACACTGTGAAAATAACATCAGAGGGTAAAAAAACAAATTCTAGATAAGGGAAGGCTAAAAAGTATCAACTAAAACTGGATCTATGACATTTTGTCTTTGAAGGAGTGATAGGAATGGAAAAAATGTGAATGAGCTAGGCAAGGAAAGCTGACACTTTGAGGAAGGAATAAATATAAAAAATAATTCCAATGAGTCATTTTATGAGTCAGTCTGATGGCAGTGTTTTAGTTTCACTGTTTGGCTTTACTAGATAAATTAATAATTCATAAAACATTATAAAATTCAAAATTTACTGGTTATACTATTTAAAGACCAGAACCAAGTTTATTTTTAACACAATTAATTTTTTTTTTTTGAGTTGGAGTCTCACTCTGTCGCCCAGACTGGAATGCAGTGACCGCAGCCTCGACCTGCTGGGCTCTGGCGATCCTTCCGCCTCAGCTTTCCAAGTAGCTGGAACTACAGGCGCGCACTACCACGCCCGGCTAATTTTTGATTTATTGTAGAGATGAGGTCTCGCCAAGTTGGCCAGACGGGTCTCGAACCCGTGGGCTCAGGCAATTCACTCACCTCAGCCTCCCAAAGGCGCAGGATTACAGGCTGAGCCACCGAGCCCGGCAACACAACTGATTTTTAAATGAAGTTGGGTGTTCTTTTTTTTAATTAAAATTTGATCCCAACCTCAAGTCACAGTTCTTTTGTTGTTTTTTTTGTTTTTTTGAGTTGAGGTCTTACACTGTGGCCCAGGTAGAGTGCAATAGAGCTATCACAACTCACTATGGCCTCAACTTTCTGGGCTCAGGTGAGCTTTCTACTTCAGCATTCCAAGTAGCTGGGACTAAAGGCACATACCTTTACACTTGGCTAATTTTTTTATTTTTTTATTTTTTATTTTTGTAGAGATAAGGTTTCACTATGTTGCCTAGGCTGGACATAATTCATTTTGAAATGACTCAAGTATAACCAAAATTATTCCAAAATTCATTCCTTTATTATGATTTAGCTGAATTTGGGAGTAATTATCTTGCTTCTGATAATCTATTTACCTTTGGGAAAGTCATTTGTAATACTCTTCATAAATGGTTACTCACTAAATAGTGCTTAAATTGCTCACTCCTTTTTGTTTCCTTCAGCCACAGTTTGGAGGAATTAAGTACTTGTAGAGTATTTTTATAGCACTTTCTATTTCATTGCAGGTATTTTGTATTTAGCAATATAACTTTTTATTTATAAAGTACCTCAGACTATTCAAAGCCATTTTTTCAACATTATATCATACAACTACTCCATGTAATAGAAGTCATCATAAGGTTTCTTATTCTCATAATCTCAGAAACTTTATAGTCATTTAAATTATCCCTATCAAAGTCAGATAAAACAAAAATTCAGATAACACAGATTCTATTTTATATGTGTTGTATACTATCAAAATATCCATAGCATTTACTTGTTCTTTTCTTACTATCTCCTTCCTAAACCTTACCTTGAATTCTTGAACATAACTCTCAGTTTATAAGTGTATATCAAGCTAAAATAAAGTATTTTTTAAACACGTCCAAGATGCTAAGTTAACAAATAGCATTTCTGCCGGGCTTGGTGGCTTAGCCTGTAATTCCATGCTTTGGGAGGCTGAGGTGAGTGGATTGCCTGAGCCTGTGAGTTCAAGACCCGCCTAGGCAACTTGGCAAGACCTCATCTCTACAATAAATCAAAAAATTAGCCGGGCATGGTAGTGCGCGCCTGTAGTTCCAGCTACTTGGAAGGCTGAGGTGGAAGGATTGTCAGAGCCCCGCAGGTTGAGGCTGCGGTGGCCGGGAGTGTGTCACTGCACTCCAGTCTGGGTGACAGAGTGAGACTCCAACTCAAAACAAACAAACAAAAAAAACAAATAGTATTTCTATAATAATGAATAATATTAACTATGTGTAGTATTTCCTAGTGAATAATATAAAGAACTTCTCATAAAATTTAGAGCTAGGAGTTTCCATGAGGATTTCTTGGAACTTGAAATACATATTCCCATAGAAACAACATCATATAGGCTGGTCTAGCTCCTAAACTAGACTATAACCATCTTAAGCATCTTAACCTTACCTTAAGTATAGGACTAATAGTAATATAAAACTCAACCAGCCGGACTCGGTGGCTCAGCCTATAATCCCAGCACTTTGGGAGACTTAAGCAAGTGGATTATCTGAACCCACGGGTTCAAGACCAGCCCGGGCAACTTGTTGAGACCTCGTCTCTACAATAAATCAAAAATTAGCTGGGTGTAGTAGCCATGCCTGTAGTTCCAGCTACTTGGAAGGCTGAGGCAGAAGGATCGCCAGAGCCTAGCAGGTCGATGCTGGGGTGACCATGAGCATACCACTGCATTCTAGCCTGGGCGACGGAGTGAGACTCCAACTCAAAACAAACAAACAAAACAAAACAAAAAAACCAAACCACCATATCTAATATTTCCAAAGGAAAATGTCTCCAAAATTCCACACTGGAAGGCCAGAACACATTTCTACATCTCCCTGCTCTAGCCCTTCCAAACTTCAACTCCCCAAAAGCCTTTGAATCTTTAGCGGTTTGAGAAAAGAAAAGGAAAGGAAAACATTTATTGGTGAAAAGACTAGGGGAAATGCCAGTTGGGCTACAATATGTAAAGTACATGTAAGGAAAATAGAGACTGTCTCCTCATATATATTCTACATATACATGAAATGCAGTCAAAATCATAAATTAGATAGCAGTGTTTCATTTGTTTATTAAAATATTGGATTAAACTCCTCAGTAATAAAAATATGACCCTGTGTGTTGGTATACATAACATACATAACTTATAAATAAGAAATTAGTAAAGATAGCATAGATTTTTGTTCTTGAAAGAACACTTATCTACTGCAAATAAGGAAAAACACTAGGCCTTAACCATTTTCTATATAAGATGGTAAAAAATTATTTTTTTAAATTTGTAATATGCAAAATGATTTAAACTGCTATATCATCCTTACCCCATATACAAGGAGGGACCAAAAAATAAACCCCACGATTTATTTATAAAAAATTGTATATTTATTCTTACACATTTAAACTTCAGTCACCTTCAAAGTACTTTCCATTTAATGTGATACACTTATCAAGATGCTTTTTCTAACTGCTCAAAACATTCATCAATTTTTATGCCTTTTAGTGCATCTGCCATTTTTTTGTTTCACTTCTTCCATATCAGCAAAACTGTTTCCCTTTGAGAACTTTTTTCATCCAGTGAACAAACAAAGTCTCTCTGGGTGAAATCAGGTGACTAGGGAGGGTGAGGCACAGGAGCTATGGCATTTTTGGTCAAAAACTGTTGAACACTCAGCACGGTGTGGGCAGGTGTACTCGTAAATCACCCATCATGAAATGGGCAAACACACTGAAAAAATCTCCAAAGAAAAAAAATTCACTGAAGCCAAACACAGCCTCTCACAACAACACTAGCTGGTACACTGATAACGAGGGGTTCCTAGAACACTTATCTAGTAGAGGAAGCCTATACTACAAGGGGCCTGCCTTCCAAAAAAATAATTCCCTCCTCCTTTTCCTTCTCAATTCTATCCACCCAAAGAATAGTAGCTCTAAAAATCTATAAAACACAACCTAATTTCAACTCTAGTTTTATTATTTTAATATTATTAAACTTTTGGGGAAATAAAGCAATCCTTTTTACTGCTATAGTTAGGTAGACTGCAATGAGTCAATAGTAAAAGTATACAGTTGGATGTTGACATCTAGAAAATACTGAGTACTATTACAACTAGAACAGTCACCAGATTTACAACTTTTAAATGGCAACAAATAATTAATTTCCCTTTTCTAATTTATACTCCTCCCAATTTATTTTAGCTTTTGGTGTAGTGTTGCCTGGGAGAAATGGTCTAAAAAAATACCTCCAGAGATTGCTTCTAGATCTAAATAACTGAGAAAATTAATGCATTTAGATTCTTTTATTTATTTATTTATTTTTGAGTTGCCCAGGCTGGAGCGCAGTGGCACGCTCATGGCCACCATAGCTTCCACCTGCTGGGCTTAGGTGATCCTTCCGCCTTAGCCTTCCAAGTAGCTGGAAGATGTACGCAACCATGCCTGGCTAGCTTCTGTATGTGTGTGTGATTTACTGTAGAGACGAGGTCTCACCAAGTTGCCCAGGCTGGTCTCAAACCCTCAATTTCAGGCAATCCTCTCGCCTCGGCTTCCCAAAGTGCTAGGATTACAGGCTGAGCCACCGTGCCCAGCCTAGATACTTAAATCATAGGGCAAAGGAATGTCCCCTTTCTTCTCTCTGGTCTTTTCTGAAAGCTCTGACCCTTGTCTTGTTTCCATTGCCCCATTTCATCATCCTGTATAAAAAGTTTACTACATGAAAAAATACATGCCACTGCTATGATGTTTCTGAAAAATAGAAAATATGTTTTAATGAAATGGTAAGGCTATTATCTTGTAAAAAGATATCAAAAAAAGAAGCAAACAGCTTTTTTCCCCAAGAAACGAAATATATGGTGATTAACATAAGGATTCCCAATTAGTGGCTTGGGATCTACCAGCATGTCCTCAATGCCCTTGGTTGAGGATACAAAATTTCACTAAAATCATCCACTTTTATGCACCAACAGAATTTCAACAATTCTTAAGAACACAATGAAATTTTATACATGGTTTAAAAGTATGTTCTGCTAAGAAATCTGTGACATTTCTTAGGTGCACATTCCTATATGTGGTTAGCACACAGAGATTAAAATACATTTAAAAGTATAAATGCTCATCTACCTTAATAGAAGCCAGTGAACTTGAATTTCTCATACCTGTTGGATAGTAGGCTTGTGAGTACTGCGCTGAGGGTGTGTAGTTACTATATTTTTGGGAGGAGCTGACCATTGTTTGAGGACCTTGTTGAACATGTACGGATGTGGCGCTGGGCTGCAGCGTATAGGTAACCTCAGCTGGAAACCTCTGCAGTACAGGAAATGGCACCCCTTTATCTGAAAAAGTGGGAGACGTCTCTACTTGTCCAGGGTGCATCCCAAGGGAGTTCTGCCATGTTCTAGGAGGAATCGGAGTCCGATCTAAACTTTTCAGAGGGAAAGTACTGTGGCTGTGGGACGAAGTTGAAACGTAGGAGTAAGGGGACAAACTATCTCGCCGGAATGACCGGTGAAATTGTCCTACAGCCACTGGTCCTGCATAAAAGAAGAAGAGCACATTTACTCATTTTATATTACACCACCAGACAGAGTTAACCAAAAGACATAAAATATACTACTCTTCACCTATCAAACATTTTTAATACAACAGAAGTTTAGTTTTGGTAAAAATAAGGTCAATATCCAGAATATGAGATTGCACATATAATATTGAAAGAATAATCAAATAAACTTTTGTCTGGTTCTCAATGTGACTGTTATAATAGATAAAGTGCCCAAACTCTAACACTAAATTAAATATTTAATATTAAAAGCCTTTTACACATGATTCAGCCATCTTATGCTTTACCTCAATTGCCTGACCCAAAGTTTTCCAACATGTAAGCTACTCCTGAGAAATTTTCCACTTAGTCTTTCAAAACATTTAGAAATATTAATAATAATAGGCAGAAGCTGGGCTCGGTGGCTCAGCCTATAATCCCGCGCCTTTGGGAGGCTGAGGTGAGTGGATTGCCTGAGCCCGCGG
>NW_007247201.1:149087-155616 GCF_000164805.1 Carlito syrichta
CCCGAGCGGCCACTGCACTCCAGTCTGGGCGACAGAGTGAGACTCCAACTCAAAAAAAAAAAAATGATAATAATAATAGGCAGAAAAATAAATACAACCCCCCAAAATAAGATAAATAAGTATGGGACAGATAAGAATTGTAACATAAACCAAAAAGCAATGTAATGTTCTTTGTTCCCTTTCAATTTTTTTTCTTTTATTTTTTTAATTTTTTATTTTAAAGATGTAGGGTACAATTCAGGGTTAGGTATACACATGGTCATTGTACAGGTAAAGTTTGGGCCTCACTTTGGTCCCCACTTCACCTAGAGAGTCTTGCTCTGTTGCTCAGTCCACAGTACAGCGGCACAATCATGCTAACTGCAGCCTTGACCTCCTGGGCTGACATAAACCTCTTGCCTCTGCCTCCTGAGTAGACAGGACTATAGGCATGTGCCACCACACCCAGCTAATTTTTAAAATTTTTTGTAAAGAAAAGATCTCATCATGTTGCCCAGGCTGGTCTCAAATTCCTGTCCCCAAGCAATCCTCCCGCTTTGGCTTCTCAAAGCACTGGGATTAGAGATGTGAGCTACTGTGCCCAGCCTCAAAATTTTTTAAAAAGATAATCTTTGTAGAAAAGTCAGGCTTGAAAAGTTTGACTTGAAAAAGTTTCTTCTTCATTTCTTAAATCATTCATTTTCTGTGGTCTCTTTATTTCTTCAGTCTCTCTTCTAGTGTCTCTTCCTAGATATGTGTCACTCAAACATTGGTTTACATCTGAATCACCTGGAGAGTTTGTTAAAAGATAGAGATAAGCAAGAAAGAGAAAGAACAATGGTATGTAATGAGGAAAGGAAAAATTAAGTGTTACAGGATTTATTTTATATTATGATTTCTAAACATAAAGCTAGCCTAACTTATTCCTAAGGAGGGTTTTATGTACTAAATAATGTGGTTCACAAGTCCCTTTCAATGTATTAAACTAATCTGTAAAACAGGGAAAATTTATGTACTACTTAAATGTTAAACCACATGTTGAAAGATGGTACTCAAATATCTACTTTTCCAAATAATTAGACTATAATCCTATTCAACATATTAGACATCCCTCATCCTGTTTCTTTTCTTCTTCTTCTTTTTTTTTTGGTATCGGGGGTCTCATTCCATCACCCAGGCTGTAGTACAGTGGCATAACATAGCTCACCGCAGCCTCGATCTCTTGGGCTCAGGCGGTCCTTCCTCCTCAGCCTCCCAAGTAGCTGGGACTACAGGTACCTGTCACCACACCCGGCAAATTTTTTTTTTTTTTTTTTTTGGTAAAGATGAAGTCTCACCATGTTGCCCTGGCTGGTCTTGAACTCCTGGGTTCAAGTGATCCTCCCACCTTGGCCTCCCAAAGTGCTGGGATTACAGGTGTAAGCACTGCACCCAGCCTCTCTTCCTATTTCAATGATGTTTAATATCCTTCAAAGAATGAAGCATCAATGCAAAAAAAAAAAAAGCTTGGGCAACTTGGTGAGACTTCATCTCTACAATAAATCAAAAAATTAACCGGGTGTGGTAGCGTGTGCCTGTAGTTCCAGCTACTTGGAAGGCTGAGGTGGAAGGATTGCCAGAACCCAACAGGTCGAGGCTGTGGTGGCTGGGAGTGTTCACTGCACTCCAGTCTGGGTGACAGAATGAGACTCCAAATCAAAAAAAAAAACAAAAAAAACCACTCCACAAACAAATACACACACACAAACAATATAAGTTCTGGGGCCCTGGAAATCAAAAGCTCTTTATCTAATGGGGGGAAACAATCCTAGTTCAAAATATTGAATATATTCAAATGATAGCCCTCTTCAAAACTGCTTTTCCCTTTAAAGTACAAAAAATAGTTTTATGCTACTTGAATGGCGATTCCATATGTAACATACTTTGAACTCACCACTAACAATACTTTGTTTTTCTAAAGAAACTTTTTTGCTCTTCACAACAGGTGTTTCTGAGTGTCCAAAACTACCCACTGCTTGATTTCTCCTTGGATACTTCATATGCCATCACTACATATCGCCTACAGTGTGTAATAGCTCACTAATCCTTCCTTTGCAATCTTCTGGGATAAGCTGTTGATGAATTTTCAGACTGCCAATAACTTCAGCAGCTAATTAAAGAATTCTCTCTTGGTACCAGCAGAGTTACTAAGAAAAGAAAAAAAGAATTCGCTACCTTGACTTAAATTCCTGTTTATACCTGAATTAAAATATAAATTATACTTTTATCATGATAAACCCCAAGTGGCCAGGCTTGATGGCTCATGCCTGTAATCCCAGCACTTTGGGTGGCAGAGGTGAGAGGACTGCCTGAGCACAAGAGTTCGAGACCAGCCCGCGCAACTTGATGAGACTCCATCTCGACAATAAATTTTAAACAAATAGCCAGGCATAGTGGTGTGCACCTGTGGTTCCAGCTACTTGGAAGGCTGAGGTGGAAGACTGCCTGAGTCCAGCAGGTCAAGGCTGTGGTAGCCATGACCATGCCACTACACCCTAGCCTGGGCAACAGAGTGAGACTCTGACTCAAAAAACAAACAGAAGCCGGGTTCGGTGGCTCAGCCTGTAATCCCGCGCCTTTGGGAGGCTGAGGTGAGTGGATTGCCTGAGCCTGCAGGTTCGAGACCCGCCTGAGCAACTTGGCGAGACCTCATCTCTACAATAAATCAAAAAATCAGCCGGGCGTGGTAGCGCATGCCTGTAATTCCTGCTACTTGGAAGGCTGAGGCGGAAGGATCGCCGGAGCCCTGCAGGTCGAGGCTGTGGTGGCCGGGAGCGGTCACTGCACTCCAGTCTGGGTGACGGAGTGAGACTCCAACTCAAAAAAAAAAAACAGAAAAAAAATACAACGTACAAGCGATAGCCAATGATCTCTTTTAGATGCTGTAATAACACTGTCAGGACTAGTTAGAAGGGCATTCCTTCAAGTTTGTTTTTTAAAATAAAGAACAAGAACATGGAAAAGAATCTGGCACCTCCTCTTTCTCTTGCTTTCGCTCTTGCCATGTGACATGCCTGCTCCCTCTCTGCCTTCCTCCATGATTGTAAATTTCCCAAGGCCTCACCCAGCAGATGCTGGCACCACACAGAACTGTGAGCCAAAATAAACCTCTTTTCTTTATAAGTTAAAAAAAAGAGAAAGAACTAGAACATGTTCAGATCTTACTCATTCTTCTGTTAAGGGTTACCTCAGGGGGCTCTATTCTGACCTACTTTATGGAGCATCATCTATATGTCTTCAGAACATCTTTAAGATATATTTGGCAAAGTTTGAATCCAGAATCCTGGAAATGTAAAGATAGATTTGTGTTCTTAAAATTCTATTCCTGGGTCGGGCTTGGTGGCTCAGCCTATAATCCCAGCACTTTGGGAGGCCAAGGTGAGTGGATTGCCTGAGCCCACGGGTTCGAGACCTGCCTGGGCAACTTGGTGAGACCTCATCTCTACGATAAATCAAAAATTAGCCAGGCATGGTAGCGCGTGCCTGTAGTTCCAGCTACTTGGAAGGCTGAGGCGGAAGGATCGCCGGAGCCCGGCAGGTCGAGGCTGCAGTGGCCGGGAGCAGCCACTGCACTCCAGTCTGAGCGACAGAGTGAGATTCCAACTCAAAAAAATTAAAATAAAATAAAAAATAAAATTCTATTCCTTTTGTGGAAATGCATCTAAACTAATCAATTTCCAGGAAAGAAACCCAAAACTTGCCTCTTGAAAACTTGGCATCCCCAGGCAAAGATATAATCTACTTCTCAGACTTGTTACTTAGTTTAGAACATTTTCAACAAACATCATACAAATAAATTGCCACTAAAAACAAAATAACCAAAGTGGACAAACAAACAAAAAAGCTCATGTGTCTTTCACATTTCCTATCAAGTATATTCTTGAAAGGTGAACAGGACAGTTGTTTTAATGGATCTAAAAAAGAGAACTAGGTCCTAAAGCAGAGGACACTAATATAAACGAGATAGAACTATTCAAACCGTAAGGGTGAAGTAGAACACAGAAAACGATGTGGGAACTAAGTGACAGTGTAGTCAGACATGTACCGAGGCAAGATTTAAGCAAAATAAAACTTGGATGAGAAAAAATAAAAGAAGAGTCAAGTACTTAGAACATGGAATGAGAACACAGCAAAGTTGTGCCAGTGTTCTTGAACTTATAGCAGAATCACATTCCACCTAAACCAGTAACACCATTCCCCAATGAGCCAAGCCTAGGGTGTAGACAATCCTCACCTAACACACCTTCTTTACACCAACAGGTAGAATGGTGTAAAAAAAACCAAACAAACAGAAACTGCATGAAAATGACAATAACCTAGGGATGTATGGCATATTACCCATACAAAAAAAGCATGAATTAAATGTATGTGTTTCAACAAATATTCTTTAAAATGCTGATCAATAGAACTAGACGTGAATAAGATTAGATGGCTCCTGTATTTCTTCAACTAAAATGGACTCTATCTTTAGAATACAACTGAATTTAAGATAGATAAGGGAAAAAGGTCAAAGAAGAGAAAGTGAGCAAGTGTTGGTTTTTATGTATGTATGTCTGTTTCTTGGTTTGAAGTGGTAATCCCATTTCTCCCAAAGACACATTTTCCAGTCTTTGCTCCTTATACCCACAAGAGACACAACCTGAAGAAAAAAAATCCATGTCAGAATACCAAGGTATGGTCTCCATTGCCTTTCCCCATGTGATTCCTTACTCAAATCAACAGCCATCATATGGAAGTGGCATATTGTTCCTTTAGAATTCCTTTAGAACATTCCTATGCTGCTAAGTTTTTCAACTTGTTACTAGAACTTTAGTTCCTTATCTTCCAAACTCCACAGACACACAACCTAGTCCTTGATCTTCTAAATTCCAAATGAACAAAGTGCTATGTCATTCATAAGACTGAGCCTAGATTAAACTGAACATAGTGTTATTGTGTGTGTGTGTGTGTGTGTGTGTGTGTGTGTGTGTGTGTGTGTGTGTGTGTTTTGAGCCGGAGTCTCACACTGTCACCCAGGCTAGAGTGCAGTGGCACACTCACCCTGCCACCACAGCCTCAACTTGCTGGGCTCAGGTGATCCTTCCGCCTCAGCCTTCTAGGTAACTGGAATTACAGGCATGTATCATCACACCCAGCTGAATCTTTGATTTCTTGTAGAGACAAGGTCTCACCATGTTGCCCAGGCTGGTCTTGAACCCATGGACTCAGGCAATTCTCTCGCCTACATCTCCCAGAGTGCTGGGAGTACAGGTATGAACCACCATGCTGGGCCCTATTTTGTGTATTTTTTTCCATAACTCAATAATAACCCAGACTTCTTCATGTTAAATCTATACTAACATGCTGTAAATGTTTCTACTAGTCTCCTAGCTGAAGGTGAATTAATTCTCATTAATATATCCTGTTGTTTTCTTGGTGTACTGCTTGATATCATGGACTCTAAACAGAGAAAGGGAATACTGCCACCCTCATCTTCCTGGAAGAGGGGGAAGAGCATTAGAAACCAAGTCTACAAAATAATTTACTATCACAGAGGGTTTCTGAACTTTTACTAAATACAGATTTACACATACAAAGTTTTTTCAACACTGAAAGATTGTAGCCAATAGTGAAAAGCCAAAGGCTGTAAATGTAAGCTTTCTAAAATTATTTTCCACTAAAACTTGACATCTGTAAAGAAAACCATTTTTGCCTTCTGCTCCTCTAGCCATAAGGAAACATCAAGTCCTAATTAGCTACAACGAAATAAATGTTTAGCCAATTCATTCTACATAGGAATACTACCTTGTAGATGACAATCTATTGTTATATTTCTGCCCGTAAGACATATAAACAATGCCTATCATTCTAAACATTACTTGGAACCTTAAATAGGATTATTGTCATACACTTCTTCCAAGATTTCTTGGATGTGCACATAGACGGAAGGTGGCCTCTTCAGGGACAAACTTCCACGCAAGGCACCTTTCCGAAACTTTCCCTTGGTTGGTATAATGTTCTAAGTTCTCTTTCCTTCCTTCCTAACCTGTGGAATGACTCTGTTCCGCTCCCTGCTTCAGCAAAGGAGACCCTTCCGTGTCCCCTGCAGACTCAGCGCTTCAACAAAGGGCTACTTATCCTAGAATCGCACAGTGGAGAGACTGGGTTTCAGGCAGATAAACGGCTAAGGAAGTCTGCAAGCAGGTGAACTCCTGGGGTTTCAACTCTTGGGGGAAGGCCAAGGTCCCTTCTGCTGCTAGTGGGCTCAGAAGCAACAACTGCTTTGGGCCTCCTTGCGGGGGAGGTCCTGGCGGCCGTGAGTGACAGTGACACAGTGGAGGTGGCGTGACCTACGGTCTCGGGGAGCGGAGGGCGGACCCCGGGCGCCGCTCCAGGGTGAAGATGTGCGAAAACACGCCCCAAAGGGCGGCTGCTGACCGCCCCCAACACACACACACGTGCCCGCGGCGGGCGAGGGCCGAGGCGGCCTGGACTCACCGTGCGGCTCGGGCCGGGACCCCGTGGGCGGCGG
>NW_007247201.1:156637-179656 GCF_000164805.1 Carlito syrichta
AACTTCAGGCCGGGAAGCCTGCCCGCCGGGAAGCCTGCCCGCTGGGGAGTTCTACGTCCTGCAAAGGGAGAAGCCCAGTTATGCACCGTGGAACACCCAGATGCGTGTATTTCGGCACAGCCAGCGTGTGGGGACTTCGAATGCACGGGGTGGCGGTCATTCTTGAGAACAAAGGCCCGACTCTAATCCTTACTAACAGTTGGCTGTTCGTCTCTCCAAATAAAAATGATGGTGGTGGAGGTACAGCCTCTTGAGTAAGCGATAGTAGCAATTTAAAAATACTCTTTTCAGCCAGTATTTTGCTTGGGACACTTTTCTCAAGGTTAGATGACAGCCCAGGTGCCTGGGAGAAGGGCTCACGAGAACATAGGTACTTTCCCGGGTGCTGCTCAACCCACTAGTGACATTTTAGACATTCAAGAGAAATAAACCTCTTCTGAGATGGGATAGAATTCTACAGAATACCTAGGAAAAAATCCCTAGCCAATCAATAAATAAGAATATAAAAAGAGCTGTGCTGATTAAAAAAGAGGGGTCCATTTTTTAAAATGGAAATTGTTGGGCGGAAGAGGTATGTTTTCGTATTTTCTCGTGGTCAAAGGAAAAGTTAGTATTAAGTTTTCTCAGGAATAAAAATGAATAAAAACACCCAACAAAGCAGCACTAATATAGAGATTTTATTTAAACTGTATTGAGTTTTTTTACAGCACATTGCATGTTTGTCACAACGCAACTGCACAGTTTAGATTTTTGGCCACATCATGTCACTTACACCCACAACAGCTCTGAAAGGAGTATTTGATGAACATATCTGAGCCAAGAGCCCAGAGTCTCTCTCCAAGGCCATGCAGTTTGTTCGCTGATGGGACAGTCCTTCAAAACAGCCACACAAAGTAGATACAGTCTCCCCAAATGTTTCCAATCTTACTCCCCCTGAAAACAGGCGGAGTGAAGTGCAATAAAAGTCAAGGTAATTAAAAAGTCACTCACAACTGGCAGTAAATTCTAATGATTGAGAAAATGCTGAAAAGAATTTTATGTATCAGAGACAAGAAATAGTTGGTTACTTTTTCAATGATCTCAGGAATTTCGCAGACACAAAATCTCCATTATTCAGCTCCACTTAAATGAAAAAAAAGTTCTGCTAGGCTGACCTAAATATGTCAAGACTTTTTAGGTTACATCCATGGCAAGTATAAAAGAACCACAGATGCTTCTCCGTAGGACTGAAGAAAAAAAGGTCAGGACAAATAACAATTCTTGTTCTAAATGCAGATCTTAGTTATTTTGGAATAAAAAAACTTTTTTTCTAGAAAGCAACATGAAAGTAGCAGTGAAAAAGATGACTACCATCGTTTTAAAACAGGATAAGCCTAAATGTAATTTAAAATTTTATACATCAACAAATCAAGGAAAATGTATAAAGGAAGTCCTAGTGGTTTCATTATAGGTCAAGGAGACTGTATCTGTCCAACCACAGTACATGGCTATATCACTGTATCTTTTGGTTAAGTGCCACTGGTACATATTAAGAAGAAGAAAAAAAAAACAAAAAACCAACAATGCTTGGTCCAAATGGACACATTTTCTCTCCCAATTTTGGTATCAAGGCTTTATTCTCTTCTGTTTGGGTTCCATTGTTAAGTGCACAGAAATAGACAGCAGCATTTGTACTGAAACCCTCACATACCAAACAGCATATTCTAGGAGGTAAAAACCAAATGCTAAATTCTACCCTCAAGGTGTCAAGTGTTCAGGATACGAAGCGGTGTGACCCAGAGGAGGCAGCAGCCAAGGGAAAGACAACATGGGGGAAGTGGGCCATGGAACAACAACAAAAACCTTTGTTTTACTTTCATGCCAGGAGAGGATCAAGGTGTAGCTCCTGTGTTAGCACCAGGACAACTAGGAAAAGTCAGGCGCAAAGGGTAGGGCACAATCAGCAGATATTTCACAAGGGTAATTTTTGCTTTTCCCTTCTCATTCTTCATAGGGCATGCCTCAAGAGCTGCCACTGTGTAACAGAGACAACTGCTTTCAGATCTCAGAATAACTGATTTTTGCCAGGACTGAACAGCAGAATTTTCCTCTGTTCCCAAAAATGTCTCACACCCTAGAACTGTCCCCCTAAACTGAATATTCACTGATGCTGGCCTATGAGCCGAGTGAAAAATACATAGAAACCTCCACTTGCTGAACCAGTCTTTAAACCAAACTCCACAGAAAGACAGTACTAATGCAACTAGAGGGAGTGCCTCTAAAGACTGAGCCTTCATGCACAGACACAGAGCACAGAGGTACAGGATATAGTTCATCTCAAATAGGACAGGAATTCCTATCTTGTATACTATAATCTGCTTTTTTCAAGGTGGAGGAGAGATGGTCTGGTTATCACTTGGAGTTTGGTTATACATATGCCTTTCTATTGCTGTTTGGGGCACTTTGCACCAGGCAGTATCTATGAAATCATCATCTTATGACCTCCAGGAGAAAGAAACTGGAGTCACCAACTCAACGTTAAGCTTCCAGACTCTGGGTCTGGATTAGGACCATGACCCCAAGGTGAGGGTCTCACCAGTAGAGGACCTCCTGCCAAATTGGAATTCCTCTGCTCCAGTTTCATGGTACCAAGAAGGATTTCTCAAGATGGTATCTTTGAGCTCTGTGTTTTCATGAGCCACACCTTCCAAACTACACCTGAAGCAGATCCTCCCTCAAACCTGCTAAAATTGGACAGGTCATCTTCCCTGACATTCAACTGGAAGCTGTAGCGATGGGTTTCTTCAGATGTTGGCTCATGAGTTCCCTGGCACGAGATACTTGAATGTGTTCGTAACATGAGTTACAGACGAGAACTGGGTCATAGAGTTGTTGATCAGGAATGGGCAGCTTTAGGTGGCAGCATCCAGCACAAAATACATTCCCACAATTTCTGCCAAAGCACAAAGAGGGGGAGAGTTAATCAGGAATGCTGCTATACTAAGAATGAATGACAGTTTAGAAGGATTTCCATGAGTAAATGAAGGGAAGAGCTGGGAGCAAAAACAGTGCCTATAAAGATGTCTCCATTGATTAACTCAACTTCTATACATATGTAATGTACTGCACTGCTATATGAGTCATACTGAATCATACAAAACATCTTACCTGCAATGGTGTCTTCGTTTGGCCAACCAGAATTCACAGTCACAGTTATAGCAGTGTGATGCCATATGGTCTGGAACCCAGCGAGTCACCTAACAGAAGGCACAAGGAAAAATTGCAGGTCCTTGTCAACAGAATGGAAGAGCAATTCAACAGCAAGGAAAGTATCCCGGGAGAAAATGACAAGGCTCATCTTCATAACTGGCTACTACTTGCTCTTATGGATGACACTCATCTGGTGGGAAACTCATCTGGTGGGGAACTCAGTCTACAATGGGAAATGTGGTAACTCACTGGCTGGCATAAGTACCCACCACATATTTGCCTAGACATACCTCAGTCTCCTTCTTATCAACAGGTTCCCAGCTTGCTTCTGAAAGGCAGTCTTCACTGTGATCAGAGCCAAAATCTTCTGTATCACTGCCATCTGACTCCTTCAAACATGTCTGAAGAAAAGGCAGAGGCATTAACATAAACACTTATTGCTTATGTGTCAGACACTGTTTTAAGTGCATTGCAAACATGAATTTATTTAATTCCTTACTGCAGTCTTATGGTGTTCACTACTATTATCCCCATTTTACAAATAAGGAAGCTAAGCCACAGAAAAAGGTAAGAGATGATATGCAGTAAAGTTGGGACTTGAACCTAGTATTCTGGTTTCAGACCCATGCTCTTAACTAATATGCTATACCACAGCACAGAAAGACTCTCTCTCTTGTTACATTCTAAACCAGGGGCTGGCAAACTCTGGCCCACAGGCCAAATCTAGCCCACTGTCACTTTTGTAAATCAAATTTTGTTGGACTATAGCTCATTCATTCATTTACAAATTGTCTGTGGCTGCTTTTGGAACTACAACAGCAGCATTGAATGGTTGTGACATAGAGTTTATGGCTCACAAAACCTGAAATATTTATTATCTGCCTCTTAAAAAGAAAATTTGCTGACTCCTGTTTAAAGCATCAGAGAAGTGGCAGCAGACAAGTGGAAGTACTTTTTTATTATTATTATTATTATTTTAGAAAGCAGGATTTATTGAGAGGACAGAAAAGCTGTCCTCAGTGGGAGGGGATCCAAGGGGGTTGCCCACCTTTTTTATTTTAATTTTTTGAGATAGGGTCTCACTCTGTCCCCAGGCTAGAGTGCAGCGGCATGGTCACAGCTCACTGTAACCTCAAACAAGTGGGAACAAAAGGGAGGGAAGAGTCTGGGTAGACAGCAAGATATTATGGGGAAGAAGATGGCTCCCTGAAGCTCCCCAAGGACTGCAGTTGCAGAACCTGAGGATAACCCAACACAGCAAAACCTAGATGGTCCTCAACATTTCTCACCTGGATTATTCCAAAATGTCCTCACCAACCTCCCAATCTGGGTCTCAACTTCCTTATCAAAATTCTACACTGTTGCTAGAGTAATTTTCTTTTTTTTTTCTTTGAGTCAGAGTCTCACTCTGTTGCCCACGCTGGAGTACAGTGGCATGCAGTGGCACTGCAGCCTTGACCTGCTGGGCTCAGGAGATCCTTCTGCCTCAGACTTCCAAGTAGCTAGAGCTATAGACGTACACCACCCACACCCAGTTAATTTTTTGCTTTTTTTTTTTTTTTTTTTTTTTTGAGTTGGAGTCTCACTCTGTCACCCAGACTGGAGTGCATTGGCTGCTCCCGGCCACCGCAGCCTCGACCCACTGGACTCAGGCGATCCTTCCGCCTCAGCCTTCCAAGTAGCTGGAACTACAGGCGTGCGCCACCACGCCCCACTGATTTTTTTTTGGATTTATTGTAGAGATGAGGTCTCGCTGCCCAGGCAGGTCTCGAACCCGCGGGCTCATGCAATCCACTCACCTCAGCCTAATTTTTTTATTTATTATAGACGTGGTCTCACCATGTTTCCCAGGCTGGTCTTGAACCTGTGGGCTCAGGCAATCCTTTCGCCTCCACCTCCCAAAATGCTGAGACTACAGGCATGAGCCAGGGTGCCCAGTAAGTAATTTTCTTTCTTTCTTTCTTTTTTTTTTTTTTTTTTTGAGTTGGAGTCTCATTCTGTTGCCCAGGCTGGAGTACAGTGGCATGCTCACGGCCACTGCAGCCTTGACCTGCTGGGCTCTAGCGATCCCTCCACCTCTGCCTTCCAAGTAGCTGGAACTACAGGTGTGTGCTACCACGCCTGGCTAATTTTCTGATTTATTGTAGAGACGAAGTCTCACCATGTTGCCCAAGCTGGTCTCAAACCCACAGGCTCAGGCAGTCCACTCACCTCGGCCTCCCAAAGTGCTGGGATTACAGGCTGAGCCACCCACCCCAGTCAAGTCATTTTCTTAAAGTACAAATCTGATCATGCGACTTGCTAGCCTAGAATTGTATTGCCTTGAGGGTAAAAATCCAAACAAGAAGGGCACTCAAGTTGACCCTTCCAATCTCTATCTACTTCTCCAATGTCACCTCTCACCATACTACCCAACTCCCCCTCACAGTCCCCGCACAAGTGTGTATGCATACACGTGTGCATACACACATACACACACACTCCACCCCTTTGTTTAAGCCATACCATCAGAGTACCTATTGCCTCTGTGCTTCTGCAAATGTGTTTCATTTTCACTGTCTACCTAGCTAAAGATCACACATCCTAAAGCACTCAGCTCAAGCAGTATCTTAGGAAGGCCTTCTTTGACATTTCACTCCACTCTAGCCCTGTAACTCCAGATGCCTCCCCTCAATCATAACACTTGAAAACATCATTCTAAAAGCTTACTTGTCTTTCATCCTATGGCCCAGCACCTAACTTAGTGGCACACTGAGCAAGTACTCAATGAATAAATGCTGAATGGATGGAAGGCTGGGTGAATAGAATGAATGAATGAGTAGATGGCAGCTGGTGAATACTTACAAAATCATCCTCATAGTCCATGGGGGGCTCTGCTGGAGGGGCACAGCAGTGACGGATATCCAGCCTCATCTGAAGCTCACGCACCTGTCGACGTAGCTGCTCCACCTCTTGCTTGTAGCCTGCTTCAATTTGTCGTAACCTATGCTGGATCACATCCGTGGGAAAAGGGAGTCCATCATCATCCAGATAGAGAGGAGGCACTGGAGAAGGGCAGCTCAGTGGAACAGGCTTTGTGCTGGAGACTTGCTTTGGGTGACCAGACAACCACATCCGGTTTTTTCCTCCTGGGCCAGTACAGTGTCCATTGGAATGATTAGAACAGACAGGCGACTTCACACCTTCTCTTTGAGCCCACTGGCCCCCAAAGCAGGGCCCTGTTGCCCGCACCTGCTTACTGTTTGACCTCTTGCTACAACAGCCATAGGAAAGAAGCCGTCGAGGGGTGGTCTCCCCACTTGGTAATGAAGTCACCATCCCTTGGAAGCTGTCCCAGTTGGACCCTAGAAAAGAGAACTCACTGATCTGGCTCTGAGAAATTGGCTTCCGGATCAATTCCAATGGCATTTTCCCGAAGCGAGGATTTTCCAATAACTGCCCATTCCTATTATTTCCTCTTTTACTAGTGTCCTCCTCCCCATGGATCAGATCCGGCACAGAACTTGGCTGTTCCATGTGGGAGATATTTGCCACAGACCCTGAGGGATCTTGGCTAAGGAAGTCAGCGCTTGGGTCTAAAGGAGTTTGGCAGGCAGCACTCGGTGGGCTGCAAGGGATGCCAAGACTGTGATTGAGAGCACATCTGGAAGGCACGCCTAGCACAGAGTCTAGCTGGGCCTGTTGGGGGGCACCTGTAAGGGAGTCCTGGGAAGACTCAAGAAAATCACAAATCCCATCGCACTTGTTGGAAATGACCTTAGAGGGTACACTGACAGCTTCTGTTTCAGGACAATGTTCAGGTGGCTCCTCTGTGCCATCCAAAGTCCTACCCAGCTCAGCCTGGGCAGGAGGGTCTGAAGCTGGCACCTTAGTCTCTTCCAGGACTTTGATCTCAGGATCAGAGGTGTTGCTCTTCATTTCCCGGGGCACTGTGGTATTAAGCAGTTTATAACTTAGAGAACAGCTTTTGTGACTCTTGAAAGGTTTATTGCTCAAGTAGTCTTTCTGGCTGCTGGGTAGAGGGGGAGGAAGACCCACTTCGCCTACAGTCTGCTGAGGACCTCCTATCCCAGATTCCACAAAAGTTGTCTCTGATCCCTCAGCACTGTTGTGCCAGGGCTCCAGGCCTCCTCTGACCTCCTGACAGTGGTTATTCAGGTTGGGATCACTGGACGTGCGAGTCAGGGGGCTGCTTGTGTCACAGGCAGAAAGAAGATCATCCATGGATCTGGTTTTAGGTAATCTGGAATGACAAACACAACACTTTCAGGTCAGGAGATGGAGGCCACCTCCAATATAATATATAGAATCGGGTCATCAGAGCAATATCAAAGCCAGAGTTCACAAGAAATTATGACATTTAAGATTACCAATGCTGTCCAGGCTCGGTAGCTCAACCTGTAATCCCGCGCCTTTGGGAGGCTAAGGTGAGTGGATTGCCTGAGCCCGCGGGCTCGAGGCCCGCCTGGGCAGGCGAGACCTCATCTCTACAATAAATCAAAAAATCAGCTGGGCGTGGTAGCGTGCGCCTGTAATTCCGGCTACTCGGAAGGCTGAGGCGGAAGGATCGCTGGAGCCCAGCAGGTCGAGGCTGCGGTGGCCGGGAGCGGCCACTGCACTCCAGTCTGGGCGACAGAGTGAGACTCCAACTCAAAAAAAAACAACAAAAAAAAGATTACCAATGTTCACTGAAAGCCTGCCTACTCCACAAAAATGTAGAACATGTACCCAGTCCTCAAGAACCCAGGATCTGTCCTTAGCTTTTGTTAATACTCACCCTACACAATCCCCTTGGACAATCTGAACCACTCCTCTGGCTTCAACTGCCTTCTATGCTGATGCCTGTAAATCTATTCTCCAGGACCATACCTGAGCCTCAAACCCAGTATCCTACTGCCTCTATCACAGTAAGGCAAAAAGAAGATGGGTTTTGGAGCTAGACAACACTGGCACTGAAACTGATTAGGTATATGACAAAGTGAGTTATTTAACCTCTCAGACACTTGGTTTCCTCCTCTATAAAAGAATAATAAATCATACCTTGTAGAGATGCTATGAGGATTCAAAATATAGGCAACCAACCACAAACTTAATAACCACAAGCTCATTAAGATTATATTCAAGACTACCCTCATGACTTCTCAATACAACTTTTGATAACCACTTATCAGTAGTGTGCTCCTCTGATTCCCAAGGCCTCATGGAACCTTCCACTAGTATACAGCTTCTAGAGACATTCATAAAGGACATTTTCAAGAATGGCCACCCTGATTTTTAATGCAATTCAAAGTCCTTAGGTCAATGAAAACTTCAGGGAAATTCATCAGGAAACAATGGAGACTTCACTGGCCTCCTGTTTCCAGATTCCTCAGTCAGTTCAGCCCATACAGAAAAATCCCCAAAGGCAGAGTTACAATGTAGCTTATTTTAAGTAATTGGCTTCTGAAACTTAAAATATATTTTAAATATATTTTTCTGCTTGATTTTACTTTTGTGATCAATTTTAACTTTTTTTTAATGGTATGAAATTCCAAGAAGGCAATAGCAGGGGTTATAATTAGTCTCCAGAGTCCCCCAGGCAGGGCTCAAATCCTGGTTTAGCAAATTCTTTGCTCAGTGACCTTAACTCTAAGCCTCAGTTCCCTCATCTATGGAAGAAAGGTTAAAGTACCCACCTCTTAAAGCCATCATGAGGATTAAACAAAATAATCTATATCAAAGCACATTACTCAGTGCTTCCCAACATATTATTGCCCTTAATGTTCACTTAACTCCCTCTATTGAAGTGCCTTGATGGCAGTACTGTCTTATTTGAATCCCCCACCACCTAGCACAGTACCAGGCAAATGATTTGAGAAATGAATGGCTAAGCTTAAAGTCTACAAACATCAAGTTTCCATTGCTATGTGCCAATGGAATGAAATAAACCAGCGGGATTCAATATTTGGTATACATCAGAAACCTCTGTGGATCTTGAGACATAGACCACCAGGGCCCATCTGAGACTTCCTGAATAAGAATAACCAAGAGTGAGGCCTGGGCAGCTGTACTTTTTGTACTGTTTTATATCATTAATTTTATATGATTTTATATAAAATTGTATATATAAATTTAATTAAATGTAATTAAACTTATATAATCAAACCATTTTATTTTATTATGGTAACTTTCAAACATACAAAATAACATAAATAACTCCCATGCACTCTTTACCCAGATTCAAATAACATTCTGCCATGCTCCACAACTACTATGTGCACCAAAGGTTTAATCAATAAGCTGATACAGACAAGAATACAGACAATAATGCCTGAGGTTAGAACAAGAAAAAAGAGCTTATCCAGCTAGGGTGGTCAGGGAAGGCTACACAGAAAGGGTAGGACTTCAGTTAGGATTTGAGCTAGATATAGAAGGATGTGGACTTTAATGGAAGAAGAAAGAGAGCAGAACACATTTTGGATCTAAGGAAAGGTAGAACCAAAGGTCAGTTATTATAGAAACCATTTTCAGTTGGGCTCGGTGGCTCAGCCTGTAATCCTGAGCCTTTGGGAGGCTGAGGTGAATGAATTGCCTGAGCCCACGGGTTCGAGACCCGCCTGGGCAGCGAGACCTCATCTCTACAATGAATCAAAAAATCAGCCGGGCGTGGTAGCGCATGCCTGTAATTCCGGCTACTCGGAAGGCTGAGGTGGAAGGATCCCCGGAGCCCAGCAGGCGAGGCTGCGGTGGCCGGGAGTGGCCACTGCACTCCAGTCTGGGCGACAGAGTGAGACTCTAACTCAAAAAAAAAAAAAAAAAAAAAAAAAAAAAGGAAAAAAAGAAACCATTTCCTTTAAAATCTTTATACCACTTATTCCTCCATATCTGACTCTTTATTTTGAGCTGCCTACAATAAATCCCTTCTTTGCTGAATAAGAATGGTCAAAAGTGAGGCCTAATATTTCAGGAAACTAATATTTCAACCCCAACCATCTGTATCTCCTCCTCCGCAAACTGGCTTATCTTCTCAACTTTTCGATATCTACTAGTGTTACTAATGTTCTCCTAGTTTCTAAGCTCAGGGACTTGGGACCTGTCTTTGACTTTGAGGAGACTTTAAGTACTCTTTACTCTTCACTTCTACCCTTTTTCAATCAATTCCATAATCTGCTAATGGTTTTGGTACAATGTTTCTGAATTTAATCCTTTTGTTTTTGCAAGGACTTTTCCTCTAATATCTGAAAGACTGCAACAATATCGCCTGGTTTCTGTGCCTCCCCTAACTACCCTGTTAATTCATAGGTCACAATGACTTCCTGTAATGACTTATTATTGACAACTGAATCAAAATAAAATCTTCACTATAATGTTTAAAGCCCTCAATGACCTGTCCTATATTTCCTTCCATTCCTTAATACAGTCCCTTCTCAACCAAACAGGTTCTTTTTAAAACCTGTCTCTCATGTATCTAGTTTCTTTGGACCCCTCTCCACTAACCTTGTTACCAAGCTCACAACTCCCTTTATTTTAGTCAGAAAGTTACTAAAATATATGTGCCAGGTTCTAAGTCAGATACTTGGGACATACAAAAAAGGCATGGTTCCTTCTTTAAAATTCCCTGAGTAAAACAGCTACCAAATAACTCTTTTTTTTTTTATTTTTTTTGAGTTGGAGGCTCACTCTGTCGCCCAGACTGGAGTGCAGTGGCCGCTCCCGGCCACCACAGCCTACACCTGCTGAGCTCCGGCAATCCTTCCGCCTCAGCCTTTCAAGTAGCCGGAATTACAGGCATGCGCTACCATGCCCAGCTGATTTTTTTGATTCATTGTAGAGATGAGGTCTCACCAAGCTGCCTAGGCGGGTCTTGAACCCGCGGGCTCAGGCAATCCACTCACCTCGGCCTCCCAAAGTGCTGGGATTACAGGCTGAGCCACCGAGCCCGGCCAACTCTTTTTTTAATTTCATTTTTCTAACAGCTTTGAACTAGACACATTCTTACGTACTTGGATGTTAACTTAGAATCGTCCTCTAGTTGTTCTGTGTTTTACATTACAGCTTAAAAACATCTTGAAAGTAGGACCAGTATGTTTTATTTCTTTGGTATAACCCACAAAACCCAGTATAGTTACTGGGCAACTTGTAGGTATTAAAGAAATATTCGCTGGGGACAGTGGCTCACACCTATAATCCCAGCACTTTGGGAGGCTGAGGTGAGAAGATTGCCTGAGTTCACAGGTTTGAGACCAGCCTGTGCAACTTGGCGAGACCTCATCTCTACAATAAATCAAAACATTAGCCGGGCATGGTGGCACATGCCTATAGTTCCAGCTACTTGGAAGGCTGAGGCAGAAGGATTGCCTGAGCCGAGCAGGTCGAGGCTGTAGTAGCTGGGAGCATGCCACTGCCCTCCAGTCTAGGTGACAGGGTGAGTCTTCAACTCAAAAGAAAAAGAAAAAGGAAAATTTACTGAATTGATAAATCAGATACTAATTTAAGGCAATGATTACAAATGGGCCACAAATCTTATTGAGATTTTGATAAGAAGTTATGGCCCCTCCCCTGAAAAAGTAAATTTATAAGCCTTTATCCAAATTCTGCATAGTTTAGGGAAGGAGAAAATAACAGAATTTCTAAAACCTATCTGTGGTCTCCTGACAATGGACTATGCTCAAAAGACCCTAAAACCAATAATTTGGAATTCTGAGTTTTTGGTTTTCCTTTATATTATTCAATTAATAACATAAATTTATTTTAATTTTAAAAACTTTGAGCCAACAAATATTAAAATTTGAAATATACATGTCCTTCAAATACATCATTTTCATTTCTAGGAATTTATTTGACAGAAATACAATCACAAGTGCAAATATATACATGCAAGGTAACACAACTAAACTATACTTAAAAGCGGTTAGATGGCAAATATGTGTATTTTACCATAATTTTTTTAAAAAGATATACATATCAGGATGCCTTTAAACCATGCCCTGTATGGAAATTACCCAATGACCAATAGGAAGCTGGTTACATAAATTATATAATGCATTCTAATTGTAGATAACTCCGAAGCCATGAAAAACAATAAAGTAGTTTTATATGTGCTGTCATAGGATGGCAATCTAATACAAAGTGGGAAAAACAACTTGCAGACAATGCGAAATAGTAAGAAGAGGGAGCATGCAAGAAACTCTGGTTTTGCTTATGAAAACTATTTCTATATAAGAGTTTGAGGCCGAGCATGGTGACTCACACCTATAATCCCAGCACTTTGGGAGGTGGAGGCAAGAGGATTGCCTGATCACAGGGGTTCAAAACCAACCTGAGCAACATGGCAAGACCTCCGTCTCTACAATAAATCAAAAAATTAGCCAGGCGTGGTGGCACACACCTGTAGTTCCAGCTACTTGGAAGGCTGAGGCGGAAGAATTGCCCAGCAGGTTGAGACTATGGTGGCCATGAGCAGCATGCCACTACACTTCAGCCTGGGCAACAGAGTGAGACTCCGATTCAAAAAAAAAAACCAGTTTGAGTTTGATTTATCTATGTAGAGATAAACATCTGGAAGGACATGTACCAAAGTGTTAACAGAGGACACAGTGGGAACAAAGATTATCATGGGAGGATTTTCATTTTCTACCCTTATATTGACTTTTTAAAAAAGAAACTGTAATAATTTAACCAACCCCATCTACTTTCCCCCAAATATTCAGCCAGAAGATAACTAATTTTATGTCTCTCTTTAAATTCTGGCCTTTTTCTGAGGGAGTAATGGAAAGTCCTTCCCTGCCAGGAACCCATTTCCCTGAGAGTCTGATGCTTCTGGAAGTCAATGAAGGACACAGCAAAGGTTGCTACTAAGACAGCAAGCTCCCCATCCTTGTATCAATGAACAAAAACCAAGACCATTCCCACAAATCTTCCTGAAATATTTCTTTTTGTTTCATTCTCCTCTCTCCTGCTTGGGCACATCACACAGGGTGACAGCAGCTCCAGGAAAGACAGTATCCAATCTTATCTTAAGAGAGGACCTTGAAAGAAAGGGATTGGCAGTTGTGGGAAACTGTCAGGGGAGGTGGGTGGGATTGGCAGTTGAGGAAACGGCTAAGGGAGGGAGGGGCATACCTCATCAACAAGGGTACCTGCATAATCAATGTTTGCATACCTATCCCTGAACTGTACTCCACATCTTTGTAATAAAGTAATTTTTTTTTTTTAAAAAGAGGACCTTGAAAACACACAGAGTGCACCCCAGACTGGCTACAAGTCTTGGGCCAGTTTCCACTTCAAAGGACTCAAGCAGTTGCTTTTAAGTATTTCATAAAAGAAAGAGAACAAGATGTAGGCAAGACAGGAAGCAATTACCACCTTCCTAGTGGAGAGAGAGTGAGAAAGGCTTTTCTTACCTGTCCAGAGAGCGGCCAGAGAACTCCTGGCTCTGGGCCACCGGGGAAAGGTAAAGATCCATGTTTTCCTCCCCAAGTGTGCATGGAGATGATGCTGGCAGATAAACAGCCGTCCAGAGGTGCAGGGCCCGCACGTGACAAACAGGATGCAGGACCTAGGAAAGCAGCCCAATCCCAGTGCTTTGTGAGGTGTTCCCAGTCTCTTTTCCTTCCCTGAGCCTTTGGCTCTGCATTCTCCCCACTGATTCAGCCTCTTCTCCCTATAGGTTTCCAAGTAGCACCTATAGGAAAAGGACTCAGACTTACCATGTCTGAGCCAGGTGTGTAGAGGAAGTTATGAAAGTTCTTATTGCCAGCTCGAAGCAGAGCCCACACAGAGCAGGTTCGCTTGTAGATGTTGCGCTTCTCTCGCTCACAGGGGTTGTTGGCCAGGAATGTGCCGTAGAGGCAGGAGTATGTGTGCTGTACCAATTTTACCTAGAAGGCCGAGAAGGCTTGCACCTGGGGGCCTCAGGAAGACATTCCTCCTCCACCCTGCTCACAGACTTTAGGACTTACCAGGAATGCTTCATTAAATTCAAACAGGCAGGGGAACTGCTTAAGCAACTGATGCACAGAATCAAGCCACTGGAGGAACACAGGGCATTGTTCATTTTGGTCCTCTGCATTCTCCTGGTGGCCACAGCGATCTCCAAACTTATGCCCAAAATCCAGCCAGTCAGACTCCACTAGCACTTGAAAGCCCTGCAATAAAAGAAACAGTTCAAGCATAGGGCCTCTCTGGAAAGACTAGTGTGCTCTTCCCCTGGGAACTGCCCAAAGCAGGGAGCTGGTAGCTTCAAAGAAAAATAGGAGGCCGGGCTCGGTGGCTCAGCCTGTAATTCTAGCACTTAGGAGACTGAGGTGAGTGGACTGCCTGAGCAGGCAGGTTCAAGACGCACCCAGGCAACTTGGCGAGACCTCATCTCTAATAAATCAAAAATTAGCTGGGCATGGTAGTGGCACGCCTGTAGTTCTGGCTACTTGAAAGGATGAGGCAGAAAGATCGCTGAAGCCCAGTAGGTCAAGGCTGCGGTGGCCAGGAGCGTGCCACTGCACTCCAGTCTAGGTGACAGAGTGAGTCTCTAACTCAAAAAAATAAAAGTAGGACTTAAAGCCACCAATGTCCTCTATTGAAAGGTCCTCAAGACAGATCCAGAGGCCCTTCTCTCCTCCCACATTCCCTATGGTCTTTCTCACCCAGCACCTCTTAATACCTCCAACGTCCTGTAATATGGGTCCAATAATATTTTGGCCAGTGCTACAATCTGTGGTGTGCGGTCCCAGCCATCTGAGCAGTGCACCAGCACAGGCCGGCCTTCCCGGTCTACTGTATTAGCCACCAGTACAGCTGCTTTTAGCATCATCGACAAGTGCTGCAGCCATTTGGTACTCTCCAGCGCCGACAACCAGCTACATAAGAGGAGAAATCAAGTCTGTCACTGAGGGTGCTGAGGCCACAACAGTCTCTCTACCACCCATGGCCAGCTGGACCCGACAAAGCCCCTACTGAGAACTGAAGCCAAGAGGTTTCAACCCATGGCCTTTCAGTCAAGAGGTATCTAGCAGGAAGGCAGCAAAGACAGGACCTGAGGCAGATAAGAGCTTCTTAGGACACAGAGAGGAACTGGGCAGCATCACATGCACATTTAGCCACTTTCTCTCCTCAGTTCTCTGTGTTCTTTGAGTAGGACCACTGATCCAAACAAAGGAATCCAATGTCCTGTGACTGTGCCAAAGTGTTGGCTAAGAAGTGGAAGAAGTGTTCTTGGAACTGGCCCACTGCACCCAACTCCATCCAGATCCTCGGGTCTCCTGTACCTCCAAACTTCCCATCTCCCCATGTCATCTTCCAAGAACAAGAAGTACTAGGTAAGGCATGATACTGGAGGGATGATGGAATCAGGGCAGCGAACACCTACTTGCTGGGATCTGGCATCTGGCTACACACAGCTCGGAGGTATTGGAAGCTGTTCCGGATGGCATGGATATTGGCCATTCCCATGAACACAACCTCACAGTTGGGATAGTACTCTGCAGACAGGAGAGGAGAGTGAAACATAAAAGCATGTCTTGGAAATATGCATCCAGGACAAGAGTGGTCCTGGTAGACAAAGCTTCCCTGGCAGAGCAGAGCACTCCAGGATGGGAACTAAAATACTCTTTAAATCTGAATCACACTTTTATCTCTGGATACTCAGGTGCCATATACTACTAGTAGTAATAATATTAATGATAGCTGATAGTAGCACTAAGAATGACAATGCATAGTGAATTTTCAATAAATAGTAGCTGCTCTACACCAATAATATTACATATACAGCTTCTAATCATCCCAACAACTTTGCAAAGTATGTATCACCACCATTTTACAGACGAGAAAATAAAGGCTAAAAAGATTAAGCAACTTAAGCATAGTTATAGTTATTAAGTGCAAAGTCCTGATTCCAAGCCCAGTTTGTTCAGTTCTTTCCACTACACAAACTGTCCCCAACTCCCTCCTCACCAAAGCCACCCAGAGCACAGGCTGGCTGCAGACACTGGATAACAGCAATACCTTCACATTCACAACCTCCACCCTTGGCCCGGTTAGCCACTGCCGCCGTATAGGATCGCGCATCCAGGATCAGCAGCTTCTGGGGAGCTGCTGTGCTCTCCACCCCAGAGCATGCAGTCAGAGAAGAATCTAAAGACACAGTAGGGAGAAGACCCTGCATCAGCCAGCCACCCAACCTCACCCTGGCCCTCAGGAGAGAGAACCATGCAGCTAGAGATCCCTCATATCCCACAGCTTCCCACAAGTCAGGAACCCGGGAACCTTGTGTGTGGTAATCTTCTTCCCATCCTTTCAATGGGGACTCCCCGGGAACCAAGGAGGCCAAGGACAGGGCCTGTTCCACCCACACCTTACCGAAGTCAGTGTCACATGCCTCGCTGGCATCATTATTCCCGGTGCTGAGGGAGCCCCCAGTGGCCCTTGTCCCCGGGTCCAGGGCACAGGCTTTAGCAATGGACGTGACCAGGTACTCATCATCAGCATTGCGCCAGCCCCACCAGCTGATCTCAGGCTGGCTGCAGCGGGCAATGGCAGCCCCATTGCGCAAGTGTCTGACAAAACAGAAGAAACCATAATGCCCTTGGCATTTGAAGCCTCCAGAAGCCTACCATGGAGACCTCAGGGGGCCAGACCAAGGTGTCCAGAGTCAGCAGGGGCTACCAACTCATTCAGGCCACGATAATAGCAACCAGGAGCCTCAACATCCCTAGAGGGCTTTACAGTTTATGAAGGGCTATCACATACATTTTCTCAAATGGGCTCTGTATTCCCAAGGTGACCTTGACTTATCAAATCCGCATAGCACCTGCTCCAGGTACAGATACCCAGCTGGAGAACAGGGCCTGAGCCAAGAACAGGAACAATCCAAACCAGAGGGTTACTACCTGTCTCACTCTATTTTAGCTATAATGTTCTTGGGCAGAGGTCAGCAAACATTTTTAGTAAAGAATCAGTAAAGAATTCAGCCTGTGGGTCACAACCAGTCTTTGTTGTGTATTTTTCTTTTTTTTTAAAGTAACAATTTAAAAATGTAAAAACCATTCACAGCTTAAGGCCATTCTGTATAACAGGCTATAGACCAGATTTGGTCTGCGGCCAGTTTGCCAACCCCATAATAACACGTCCTCAAAAAAAGGAGGAAAATGAATAAACTCCTAAAAGCCTCAACCTTAGGAGAAAAAACGAAGGCAGTCTTTGTTTTAAAATTATTTCATAGTCACTTCCCCACAGGCTGTCTATTCCCAGTCAACCAGGCTATCAAAATCCTCAATTTTGACTCTTTCCCTATTGCATAAAAAACGGTCTCCCTACTTCCTGTCCCCCACTGCCTCACCTATATACAACCACAGGGATGCGCTTCCAGGAGCGGAAGGAAGCCACGTTCTCCAGCTCTTTGTCTGTGATCCACACGGGAACCAACAGCTTCTGGGGGTAACTGGGGCACAATCTGAGAAGAGATCGGATGGGGATCATCAAACTGGGCTTAGGACATGTGATAACAAGACCCCTGGGGATGGCCTTATGGGAAGAGGGATGAGGGAGTCTTCCTCCCTCAAAGTCCCAGGAACTGTGCCCACCATGCTTTATCCAGATGTGGAAGAGGTTTGGGTTTGGACTGGTGTTTTGATTCTGCCCACATTTCCCCCTCCCTGACCCTACCCCTCCTCACTTGTAGTTGCTGTTGATATGCGAGACTCTCCAGACATTCTGCAGGTCAAAGCCCATCCTTGCGAGCTCTGCCTCCTGTCGACATCGTATGTGCTCTCCTGCAGCAGAACCCCCATGACTGTTAGTTTCCCTAAGCGCCAATGTCCAGGGTGGAGGAGGGATGAGAACCAAAGGATAAGAAGAAGGCTCCCAAAGAAAACAGCCTGGCCTCACCTGGCTGACAGAGATGGGTGTGCTGATCCTCCTCAGTCAGTCCCAGGCACCAGGCATGGTAGGCAAAGGCAAAGAGGTCCTCAGGCTTGGCAGGTCTTGCTGTGGCCCGGCTTAGCCGTGAGAGCCACTCTTGGCACTGCTTGAAAGTGGAGAAGTGGCACCTGCCAGGCAAGAAGCCACAGGCCTGGGTGAGGCAAGGGATAGGTATGCCATGGGGATATATAAACACAGCCAAAAGAAGGCAATGAGGAGAGGAGGCTACAAAGCAGGAAGTAAGGAAATGGGAACCCTGGAGAGGAACAGAGACTTTGGCCAACATTCGAGAGAAGCTATCTCTTGTGATAATTCTCTTCCTAAGAACTCCAGTGTTTGAGACATATTCACCCCCCTAATGGGGCCCTACTGTTTCTCATAATCAAATCTAAACACTACCACATGGTCCTGAATGTCTGCCCCCTTGTTTCTAAACTACCAGACCAGTGTTATCTCCCATGATTCCCTAGCACAAACCTTCTGCTTCAGGCAGGAAGTCCTGCTCACATCATTACCATCTCCTTGTCTTTACTTTTCTTTTCTGCTTTATGATGTCTCCTCTCTGCCTAGTCACATCCTATGGATGCTCTGAGCTTCAGTACCAGCTCTTCCTTGAAGCCTTCCCAACCTACTCCATTCCACTGACTCCTTCGTCTCTTGATTCTTAATGTGCATGGAGTATTAAACAGTAACTTTTCCCAAAGCATAATGCCATAAGTTAGGTCTTCCTTCAGCAACTAGACTAACTTACTTGAAGGGAAGGGCAATGTGGATTCTCCTTCTGAATCCCCCACAGACCTGAGCACTATGTAGTAGGCTCTAACCTGGACATCCTTTTAGTAATCCTTAGAGTATCCCAGACTCCTCTTTTATCTCAGAGTCCAAAGTGCCAACCATTACACCATGGAACCTCACGGTTCCTCTTTTATCTCTAACCTGTCAGCAGATTTTTTCATTTCTACCTTCAAAACACACCAAGAATCTGACCACTTCTCACCATTTTGACTGTGACCACACTAGATAGGTAACCACTATCTCTCACCTGGGTAATTCTAATAGCTTCCTAACTAGTCTCCCAGCTTCTGCCTTTGCTCTTGTCCCCACTATCTTTCATCTGTTCTCAATATAGCACCCAGAGTACTTCTACAAAACATTAATTAGATCACATTTGCTCAAAATCTTCCAGTGGTTTCTCATTTTCTTCAAAGTAAAAGTCAGTCATCATGACAGCCAAACAGTCTGATACCCTCTTTGTTCTCAGATCTATAACCCACTGCTCTCATCCATGTGCACTCTACTCCAACCACACCAGCTTCCTTGGCATTCTTCCAATATGTAGATACAGATACCCACCCATCTTGGGAACTTTGCACTTGAGTTCCCTCTGTCCTGCACATTCTTCCCCCAAACACTCACATGGTCACTTTCTGTAGGTCTCGACTAAAATGTCATCTTGTCAGTATAGCTTCTCTGATTCCTGTTTCACAACCTTCACCCCCATAGCACTCTACAGCCCTTTTCCCTGCTTTGTTTTTTTTTTTTCCTTTACACTTACCATATTTTATTTATTACTTACTATTGGTATCTCACCACTGGAATATAAGCTCCATGAAGACAGAGCATTTTGTTTATTTGCTCCCTGCTTTATCCTCAGTGTTTAAAACAGTCTGGCATATAATAGGGTACTCAATAAAGGCATGTTAGATGAATAAATAAATGAACCAACATTAATGTGAGTTTTCTGTGCCAGATAGTGTCCTAGGTGCTTTCATACACATTATCTCATTTAATTCTTTTGTTTTGTTTTGTTTTGTTTTGTTTTTTGAGTTGGAGTCTCACTCTGTCGCCCAGACTGGAGTGCAGTGGCCGCTCCCAGTCACCGCAGCCTCGACCTGCTGGGCTCCGGTGATCCTTCCGCCTCAGCCTTCCAAGTAGCCGGAATTACAGGCATGCGCTACCATGCCCGGCTGATTTTTTGATTTATTGTAGAGGTGAGGTCTCGCTGCCCAGGCGGGTCTCGAGCCCGCAGGCTCAGGCAATGCACTCGCCTCAGCCACCCAAAGGCGCGGGATTACAGGCTGAGCCACCAAGCCCAGCTTCATTTAATTCTTATGAAGACTCCATGAACTTAGTATTATCCCCATTTTTTCAGGTCAAGATACTATGAGTCAGTACATTGAGCCCCTTCTCCAAACCAGAACAGGGTTTTCACCTTTTCCTCCAACTGGGAAGAGTGATACCTCACTTGTGCAAGAAAAATCCTGCAGCAGAGAGATCTGGACAAGACTAGGGTTGGAGACCTGACTGAGGCCCCACTGTTCTCACCTCACCACCTTGGAGTCCTTGCAGGCAATGTGCAACTGGAACATATCACGGCTCTCCACACTGTCAATCATCCGGAGGGGAACCTTTGGAGGAAGGGCAAACTGCAGCTCAAACCCCCCACTCTGCATCACTTCTCATTCCCACCCCAGCCCAGGTGCTGATGCATCAACAGCAAGAAGGAAACTGACATTTATGAAGGACTTGTTAAATGCCTGGTTACTGTGCTGGGTCCTCTACTTATGTAATTCCAATTAATAATCACAACAACCCTGCAAGGCACATGTTTTCACCTCATATTATTAAGGAGAAAAATCAAGCCTCAGGTGACTTGACCAAGGTCACACAGCTGATGAAGTGGCAGTGCAGGAAAAGAGCCCAGGTTTGCCTAACTCCAAAGCCTGTGCTCTTCCAACAATGCCACTATGCCTCTTAGAGGGTCAGCAAAAGAGCAAAGAAGAGAGAGAACAGGGGAAGGGAGAATGAACCAGAAACAGAAAGACAGACTTAGAGCTAAGAGAATGAGGAAGAAAAAACATGAGGTCAGTGAGAAAGAAAAGGGAACCCCAGCTTTTTAAAGACATAATCAGGGTGAGTATGGGAACAATCCCACCTTGAGCCGTACAGGGAATCCAGCTTAGGTGTGGGACAACAACACAGACACTCACGTTAACGACAGAGTCCTTGAATTTGATATGCAGCCGGTAGTTCGAGATGGCAATGAGGGCATCGGCTGCCCGGCCCAGGAACTCCACTCCCTCACCCTGTAGCACAGTGAAGGGTACCTACCAAGGGGCAGAAGAACCCTCAGTCCAAGTGAGTCACCCCCTCATTCTCCTCCACAGCCCTGCTCTGTGGGATCCCCTCTGGGAAAGGTAGATGAGGGCAGGAGAGGAAAGTTCTCTCCATGGTAATAGCACCAGGCAACAGCTGCACAGGAAAGCTGCCTTTCCTTCCCTGGGGCCAAAGGCTCCATAACACACCTAAAGACAGACCCCTCCACTCCTTCCTGAGACCAGGGTGCAAGAAACTAGAGCTCTGGTACTAGATGTCCCTGGAGATTTCTTTGGGAGGGGGAGCATTTTTTTTAATTGGTTGGGAAGCCCACTCACCCTGGGCCCCCAACTCCTTACCTGAAGATTCTCCTCCTCCTTCACTAGTTCCTTGGGAGGGAACAAATCCTTGGCTTGGATGTACTCCAGGCTGGGGGGCCCCTCCTCACCCTGTAGGAAGGCCACAGTCCTAAGTCACCAAGCTCTACTTGGCCCATCCAGCTTATTGTGCTCCCCTATCCCACCAATAAATCCACAGACACCCCACATACACGTCTAAAGGTTCTGGTCACCAGAGGAGGGAAAAGAGACCTGCCTTGGCTGGAGACAGGGAAGGGTGAAATGGAGGGGATACTCATGCTTATTAAGCCTGAGGAAAGGCAGATCCAAGGAGGAACTGAGAAAATGCACTCTTCAAAGAAGGGCTCTCCTATAGAATCACAATGTCAAAAATGGAGGAGGAGAGAAAACTAAGGAAAAAAAAGACTCATGTAAGTGGGGATGAGAAAGTGTTGTCCTAAGGAAAAAGAGCCAGGTGTGGCAGCTGGTGATAGAGAAGGGAAATCAGGCACCTACAGTCATTGAGGCTTCATCTGGTGGGTGACGGAGACAAAGAGGAGTGGGTGGGGGGATTCAGTCCCATGCCTCTAGAGGGCCTTCATGGATGCTTTCAAAAGGATGTGTTTGGGAGCTGGGCGTATCTTCCTGTTAGGCCCATATTGCTGACAAGCCCCCACTACTTGCCAGGCAACCTGCCCTCCTGCTAATCTGAGGGGAATTCCTGAGGAATATCCTCAAGAAGCAGAAGTGACTCCCCTCTCAACCACCAGGGAGGGAAAAAGGCGGATCCACGCCCCTGGGAGGAACCAGGAGACCCAAGGACAGCCAGGGGAGAGGCAGGAGGCCTGGCAGATACCCACGGGAAGGGGGAGACATCTGAGAGGACAGATGGGGGAAGCTGGGAAGGAGCATTAGCCAGAGGGGGAGGAGGGGAGGACTGAGAATGATGTAGAGGTACGGAGTCCTGCAGAGGCAGGAAAGATGGAGAAGAGAGAGGCTGTCTGGGGGACAGTCAAGGAGAAAAGACTGGCATGTCAGGTGAGGGATGGATGGGGGAAGGGGGAAGGAACTGGAGCCCCAGAGACCGCTCACAGACATCCGGCGCGCCAGAATAGCCCACTAGCCACATCCCACATTCCCAAGCAAGGATGCAGCGGGTGGGACCAAGATGGAGAGGCGGAGGTAAAGGGATGTACCCCTGCAGGGCGGGGCCTGGAGATCTGCAGTCAAGGACAGTGGCTGCGGGGCCAGGATGGGTCACAGAATTTCCATCCCTAGCCTTCGACAATCCCCGGCACCCGAAGATTGAAGCAATTCCAGGAAAGAAAAGGGTTAGCCCCCCTCCCCTGCCAAACGTTAGGACCGAGCCAGGGGCCCTGGGAAGGGGGATGGGCTGAAATTTAGTATCTCAAGGGCTGGCCCTGGGCGGGGCTGCGGGCGCAGCAAGCGTTGGGTCCCCGGGCCCCACAGGCAGGGCTGGCACTTACGAAACAGCTAAGCATGG
>NW_007247201.1:180049-196710 GCF_000164805.1 Carlito syrichta
ACCGCCCAGGAGCCCCACTACCGCAGGCACTGGGCTGCGTGTGAGAGCATCCCCAGCAGGACGTCTAGGGGCTTTCCGGAGTCTGGGCGGCGGGAGGATCGCTTACATCTTCTCCCTTCCCATCTTCCCAGGTGAGCCACCCTACGCCCCTCTTCTCACACCGACACCCACGCCCTTCCCTCCTCTCTGAGTTCTCAACGCCTGCTCTGGACCCCAATCAGAGGGAGCTCACCTAGCCCCACCCCATGCCCTTTCCAGTTTCAGTGCTTCCACCTTTCCCTCCAAAACTACCACCCACCATACCCCTGCCCATCCGTGTCCTTCAATACCCCGACTTCACTAGGACCTTTTGCTCCTTAGAATGGGCACTGGTGTGGTGCCAGGTTAGGCATTCACACTCCTGAAAGTGAAATCCTCTGAGTTTTTTTTATTCCAAGTTCCTGCCCAACCCTACTTCTTCAGCTCCATCTCTCCCTTGTTTCACATTCCCTTATCTCCGAGTGAGAAAGCCCTTCCTGTGGGAGAAGTTCTTAGTCTGGGAAAGAGAAGAGCTGAACTATGGACCATAGAAACTATAAAAACAAAACTTGAAACCCAGGGGTAGGAAGGTGGTGGGGTTGGGTAGAGGGCCAAAGAATAAGGAGCAGAGATAAGGGGCTCAAAATGTCACCTAGAGCCAGAGAGGGAGCTGGCTGGAACCCCAAACTTTCTGTACCTAGTATCTTTCAGAAACCAGAGATTTTGTTTTGTTTTGGGGAGAGGGGAGATATGAAAGAAAAATCTGACATTTTATTAAGCATCTACTATAAACCAAGCAGTTCCTAACATTACCTCACTAAAACCTTTCAGCCCTCCAAGAAGTAAGCCTTATACTGTTTTACTGATGAGTCTCGGGCTTAGAAAGTACGTAATTTACCTAAGTGGAGATATTTAAATGGTGGTGCTAGGATTTGAAATTAGATGAGGCTGATTCCAAGACCAGCAGGCTTTTTGAGAAGAGACTGAATTGCACACACCTAGATCCACATGTCTAAGGAAGAAAGGGAGGGAAGAAGGAAACCTCATCAATTGAATTATTTAACCTGTCCCTAAGCACAGGAGACACCTGAAAGAAACTGAAGCGATACCGCCAGGTTAAGGGCCTGGTCTAGGCCAGGACCTGCAACTCACTACTCTTTCTCATCTCCTCCTAGTGCTCAGGAATTAAGGGGTTCCCTGAACTTGGGGTGAGAGAAGGGCATTTACAGTTAATGGAAAATGTACAGTATTATTATAAGCCACCTCTGGTGATAATCTGGGTACCCCGAAGATGCTATCCTGCTAGATTTGTCAGTTGTCACCTGCATTGGTTTAACAGACAACAACACTTTGGAGCTGGAGAAACCTTACAGTTTTGGTAAAGTCACTCTTGACACAGCACCCACAATATTCAAAGAGCCCACCAGAAGTGGATCTAGGTGTGTGCAGTGTTAATTCAGTCTCTTCTCAAAAAGCCTGCTGGTTTTGGAGTCAGGATCTCGAGATAAAGAGTCCTGGCTTTTCAGACCAGAACATGGAAATTCTACAAGGAACCCAAGAAAAACAAGAGGAGAGCTATTGTGAAGGGCTAAGAAAGCTAGTGGTATGTAGATGGTGTGGGAAAAGTGTGGCATAGCAGGTGGGGAAAAAGATTTCTAGAGGCGTTCAGTCCCAGTTCTGTATACTGACTGACATTTTTCAATCTCAACAAACCCGCCAAGGCAGATAGATGGACCTGTTCAGGAGCTGAACAGAGTAGCCTGGAGCTCAAGGTCTTGGAGAAGTGGGGCAGCTTCACGGAGAAAGACACACGGATTACAGAGAACACAATAGTCTGAGGAAAGAGTACTCACCATTCTACCGTGGTGAGGGTCCTGGCTTCTCACTAAAAAGAGACAAAGGAACATAAGAGTAGAGACCATTAACATCACCATAGAATCAACAAATGCCACAAATCTACCCCTGAACTTCTCTACAACTCTTGTTCTCCTCCCTCACAGAGAATCCAGCCTCTCCACAAGTAACCATGCCAGAGAGAGACCATGGGAGCTATATCCGGAGAAAACAACCAGTGATCCTGCAGGGCATGAAGTCAGCCACAAAGTTCTGGAGCAAGAATGAGTGTCATCCAAAACTATCCAAGATAAAGAACTCAAGGGTCCTGATTCCCAGACTCAGAAGAAGTAGAACACTCCAAACCCTATTCTTTGTGGGAGAGCAGACCTGTCAATTCTGAACAGACAAATGCTGCCCAACTGGAAATCATTTTTGGCCCTGAAGGGGACATGAATTTACAGGAAGGTTCTGCCAGTCTCTGAGTCTGGGAGTAGCACCGCCCCCCCCCGACCTGTTAACTGGGAGCAGAGTCCAGAGCAGAGGACGAGAGGGAGGGGACCACAACCTGGGATCAGAGGGCAGCAGGGCTGGACAGGTCCTTCTGAGTGTGTTTGATACCAAGTGAGGTGGAGGTTATAGGGACGAGGCCACACAACAGGGACAGAATCAGGCCAGCCCAGGCCTCAGAGTCAGCATCTGTCAAATGAGCCCAAGTAACAGGGATTTCAGGATGGAGCCTAGGAGGCTCACTTAGGGAGCCAGGCCCAGGTTTCACTGACACTTTTATTCATAAGGGACAGTGCAAGAGAGCCCCGGGAGAGGCTGAGGGGATAAAAGCCCCCATTTGTGGTCCTGCCCCCCTCCCTGTTCACAGTAGCCTTTTCCCCAGGCCACCCTCCTTCATGGGGGAGTCCGCAAGAGTCAAGCCAGAGGTGCTGCCTCACCGCCCACTGGCACGAAGCCCCAGGAAAACGGAGGGCGGGAAGGAAGGAGGAGGGCCAGGCCTGGGAGGCCCACGGTTTCCAGACCTAGGGGATCTGGTCCCGGGGAGCGGGCTAGGCTGGCAGGGGAGCCCAGGTGCCCAGGTTCTAAGGGGCGGGGCCTAAAGACTCGGAGGCGGAGCTCCGAATGACAGAGGGCGGGACTCGGGAAAGCCGGTGGGAGCCGGGGCGGGGCCGGGTAAGACGCGGTCGTTGCGGTTCTCAGGCTCGCAGTGCACGGGGCACGGTGACTCACCCAGGCGGCGTCCGCCCGACCCTCGGAGGCCGCGCTCTCGCCACTTCCGTCTCCCGCAGCTGCTGAGGCCGCGCAACCTCAACCCCACCACGGCGCCCCTCTCCTCAACCAATCGTACCTTTGGCCTATGCCCGCCCTGGCCAATGGCCACACTAAGTCCCGCCCTGCCCCCACCACGCAGCCGCCGCCCTCACTCTCCACGCCAATCATTGGTCCAGTCGGGCAGACGCCTTCCAAGTCTTTAGCCTATCGGCTGCAGGAAGACAAGACTGTACCTGGAGGGAGGAGGTGCGGCGCTGGAGAGGAGACGCGACCAATGGGAAATCACAGCGCGTCCCTGCGACAGCCAATGAGAGAACGACAAAGAGGGGGCTGCCAGCTACGGCCGCGGGGACCGGAAGTGGGGGCGGCCCGTCGCCTACTGGCAGCGCAATTGGAGGCGGAGCATTGTGGGGGCAAAGCCTTACAGCCACTTCCGGCGATGGCCCCGCCCTGAGGGTACTACTCAAGTAGATCCCCGGTGGCACTTCAGTTCATCCATTCCCGTTTTGGTTTCGCTACGATCGCCGAGTTCCGAAGCCAGAATGGGAGAAAAGGAGATGAAGGAGCTCTGGGCCAGAGGCTCCGGCTCTGTCTTTTCTGACTGGCGGCGCTGGGATTTCCCCTTTCTGTTGTCTTGACGGAATGGTTCCTCCGACCCTTTTTATCGGCGAACGACCCTGCAGTCTTCATGACCTGCATTGTGCCGCTAGCCCTGCGTAAAGATCTCTCACCCGAGAGATGGGAAACCTCAACCTGAGACTGCCACTAACTAGAGGAACCGGACGCTCCCAAGGATCCGGCTCGTCGCCCCTCCCTTTCTCTCTTCCCCCCGGAGACCCGGAACAGACAAGACGGAGAGTAACCCCGCTGGAGGTCGCTGTGGCCCCGCGATACCACCTATCCGACAGACACGGAGAAAGGTTGATTCAGTCTCAGCTGATAACCTCAGGTCTGGAATGGGCCTGAGCGCTTTAATACTAAGGTCCGGGCCAAAGTGTCCTCACGTGCCTTTGTTTATAAAGCATTAGAACTATTAGTACAGTTAGTAAGTTCCCGGAAGACAGGAACCCTACCTGTGTTCACTACTATAACTCTTTGATCTAGAACAGTGTCTGCAACCTAGCAGATGCTTAATAAATTTTGATTAAATGCTGAACTCCAAGACAATGAATGTGTTTTTATTCATTCCCAACACTTACTATAGTGTTTGGCGATTACAATGGCTTCCTAGAGTGTAGAGCTTAATTCTGCCTATCTCGTTTTCCCCAGATCAGGGGAAACATGAAGTCAGAAGGTTGCATGTAGTTAATAGCTTGTGTTTTCCCAAGGACAGGTATCGGATCCAAAACTCCTGCAGAATTGAAGGTACTGTGTGTGAGGAAGATGGAGAGAGGCCCAGACCCCAGATAAGAGAGGCAGGATAGATATGGTTAATAAGATGGAGAGTCCAAGCTGGATTCTAATAAAGACTGAACTCTGTCATGGGAGGGGAAGTTTCCCCCATTCTCCCTCCCATACTAAAAGCCAGAAACCAGCATCCTCTTCCATCAGTCTTTCAAAACTGGGTCCCAAGATTTTGGTCTCCAGGAGGTGGTAAAGATACAGACAGGGACACCAGAAGCCACCTATAGATTTATTAAACTTTATTTCCTCTGAGTCTCTAGGCAATCAGCAGGGATATAAGGCGAAGTGGCAATAGCTGTAGGGGCCTGAGCAGAGCTGGTGCTAGGAGGGGCTGGCATGGGCAGGAAGAAAAGGAGAAGGTTTAAATATCCAGGGCTGAAAGCCAGTTAATGGGTCTCCTTCATCTGTTTTTGGATTTTTTGTAGCATCTCCTGCATCCGCCGCAGCTGGAATAGGCACATGCATCAAAATGTGACCTTTTGGAGGGTCCTACAGTATTGGGGGAGTACCCCCAAGTTCTAATCCCTTGAGTCAGGACCTTGGTAGTCCTGAGGTTGATAGAGACTCTGGACAGAATCACCAACTGACCCATCCAGGACCCAAATATGCACCAGAGTCAGGGGTCTTTCTATCCCAAACCAAGAGATACTAAGGTTTCTGATCAAACAAGGGACCTCCCAGGCTGTCAACCCTTATCAACCCATACTGCTCTCACCTCCTCATCTTTCTCTCGGATAAGCTTCTCAGTTTCTGGATCTGTCCCTGGTGGGACAGCAGGGATGGGGAAGTCGGTACCACTCTCTCGAGTCAGTTTGCTGAGGGGAAGGGGAAAGGGGGATTGGTAACGCTAAGAGGACCCCAGGACCCACTTGGATTGAGCTCAGGGCCTGCAGAAGAACAAGGGAAGGGCTTGGTCGCACCCAAAGCTGTGCTTGGGATCCCCCCTGCCAGCTCTGTCCTGGCTTCTGGTCATACTTGCGATTGCGTTCCTTCACCACCAGGCGGGTCATGCTCTGGATGCACTGTGCCCGGTAGTTCTCATAATGGGTCTCCCGAGTCACATCCTTCAGGTCCTGCATGTGGGTACGCACCAGCATTGTCCTCAGCTTCACAAAGTCGCAGTGCCCCGGGTTTTCCACTGCATAGCAAGGCTAGGGGTCAGCCAGAGGCATGGGTAGGGAAGAGCTGCTGAGGGCCAGGAGATACCCTGGTCACAAGCTCAGTGCTTTACCTTCTACGATGCCCCAGGGGTAGAGTCGGCCCCGAACTCGCCGCCCTCTGACTTCTACCACAGTGTTGCTGCCAATTACTGCAAAGGGGATGCTTTCCTGGAAGAAGTTAGGGGCACCAATCAGCACCCCTGTTCTCACCTGTTCCTTTCCACCTGTATCATCATCTTCTCTGCTTCACTACAGTAGGCCAGGGTCATCTCCCATCCTTACAACCTGCTCTTATATAAAATTCTACCTCCCTCTTCTGCCCAGAAGAAATAAGATGGGAAGGAAAGCCCTGGGATAGCCCCACCTTGAGGGCTTGGTCCTGTAATTTGAAGTCCTCATCCTCATCAGAGTCACAGTCTGGAAACTGATAGATCTTGATTCCAAAGCGTTCAATCTCCTCCCGGATCTGGCAAACAGATGAGGGGCCCACAGTTCTGGGGACCCCATCCTTTCTAGAAGCCCACCTAATTCCCTCCCACCACCAGCTTCCCTCACTCTGCGTTTCTTGCGGTCCACTTCAAGGGGTGTCAGTGTGTCCGCCTTAGCCAGGATAGGCACAATGTTGACCCGCTGATGCAGGGCCTTCATGAATTCAACATCCAATGGCCGGAGCCTGGGGAACAGGAATCTGTGACCACCTGCTAGTGGAGGCCCTGCCCCTGGTGTTCTTGGCCTGTTCCCTTGGCAGCACCCGGTGGTGCCAGGAGCCTCAGGCTTGGACCATACCCGTGGCCGAAGGGTGAGATGAAGTACAGGCAGCAGTGCACCCTGTTGTCTTGGATGTTCTTTCGGTTCAAGCCACTCTCATCTCGGAAATACTGCTCAAACTGCTGGTCAATGTATTCTGCCACAGGCTTCCAACTGGGGCAGGGACAGACAAGCAGAGAAACTGTGAGAGTAGGGGCTGCCTAGTGAACTCTGGGACTGCAGAAAAGTAGCTCTAAGCAGTGTTTTCAAGATATTGTTATTCCCTGGGTTGCTTTACTACATCTTCAGCGAGATACCTGGTGGTATGGAGTGTATCTCACATATCCTGGTAGAAAATGAGACTGAGCATACAAGCAGAGTTCAATAAATATTAATCTAATGACAGAAAAAGGGCCCAGTGACCAAACAAAGCAATAAGAATAGTTCTGGTGCAGGCAAACACCAACTGGAAGCCAGGGAAGTGCTAAGTCAGGTTCACAGTCCAACCTCAGAGCCTTTGCTCATGGGTTCCAGCCTCTACTCCACCTCACCAAACACACTGCATCCATCAAGGCCCTAACCAAGAACCATTTCTTCCATGAAAGTTCCTTTGATTACACCAATACTGCACACTGCTCTCCCCTTCTCTTCACCATAGAACAAAATAAATTTTTTTCTAGGAATCTCAATTTTCAGATCCTTTGTTCTTCTGTTATCTAGTTTAATCCTCACTGCCCGGACAGGCATTATGATCATCATCACTCTCATTTTATACATGAAGAAACTAAATCCAGAGTAGCTAAGATAATTTCTCCAGATCATTTGGTTAAGAGATTATCTACACGCCTGAGTCCCTGGCCTTGGCTCCTAGCTCAATGTGCTTGCCACTATACATTGCCTGACCCAGCTACTAACTTGCTCTCTGACTCACATGTCAGAGAACTGCTTCCCCACTCCCCCTCCCACCTGGTGCCACTAGACTGTAAGCCTTTCAGGGACAGGAGTCGTTCATGCCTGTTCTGCATCATTTAAAATGTCCAGCACAGGCTGGCCACCTAGTATGTGCTCAATAAATTCTGGCTAATTGACTAAATGAGTATATATGAAGATACCCTGTAAACTGTGAGGTGCCAGGCAAGTAAAGTTATTATTATTATGGAAGATAAGAGAAGGTAGGTAAATTGATTTAAGGAGAGAGTGGTACTTGCTATAGTAGGAACCAGGTGCTGGTTGGGACTAGAATTTCCGGGCAAGTCCAGTTTGCTAAGACATTCTCCTTGAGCAGGAAAGGTGATGACATGGAGGCCACCTCAATCCTTCAGGAATATTGATGGAGACCATGTGCTATGTACTAACACAGGGCTGTGGCAAGAATGTAAGAAATGGCCCTCCCTCAAAGCTTAGACTATAAAGTTTGAAGATGAACAAATCTGTTGGGCTGAAAGTCACATGTAATGATAAAGCATGCAATGGGGATTCAGAGCACAGAAAGGGTCTGTGAAGCAATTATCCAGGGTCAGCTTCATGAATATGCAACCAGTGCAGTCACACAGGGATCTGCACTGAGAAGGGCCCATGCCTGATTTGATGTTCGGCTGTTGTTATCTTGAAATTCTTTTTTTTTTTTTGAGTTAAGAGTCTTGTTCTGTCACCCTGGCACAATCAGCAAGCAGTGAGTGGATATGCTTTTTTGAAAAATAGGAGCCACTGTCAGACTGGTACAATCATGGCTCACTGTGACCTTGAATTCCTGGGCTCAAGCAATCCTTCTGCCTCAGGCTCTCAAGGAGCTAGGACTACAGGTAAGCCCCACCAACCTCGGCTAATTTTTTTTTCCAGAGATGGGTATCTCACTTTGTTGCCCAGGCTGCTTTTGAACTCCTGGCCTCAAGCAATCCTTCTACCTCAGTCTTCCAAATTGCTGAGATTACAGGCATGAGCCTCTCTGTGACTGACCTTGAAATCCTGAATAATTTTGAACAAGGAGCCATACATTATTATTTTGCACTGGGTCCCACAAATTATGTTCTGGTCCTGCAATTACTGTTAAAATTAATGAGTATAATGTAAATAGCCCTTTACAGTTTTCAATGCACATGCATCATTCTGGGTGATGTTCAGATCAAATGGGTGAAATGGTAAGGGCTAGCATTTTTCAATTTAAAAAAATAGGAATGCAGTAATTTGCTCAAGATCATATAGTTACTAAATGCCAATGAACTCTCAGTTAGGGTTCTTAGCACTCTCAGTTTGAACTCTCAGTTAGGGTTCTTAGCACTACCTGCCTAAGTTAGGTTTGACCATTACTTAAGCATCCCTCCAGTTCCTGAAAAATAATTATGGGAGAAGGGTGTTAAAGTCACCTTTTCTTTTGGCAGGTAGCCTGGAGGGTGCCTGGAGTCTAAACAAAGTTCCACCATCTTTCTCCTTTACCTCTTCTTTCTCACCTTCACCTCTCCCTCCAGGCACCCACACTCCTTCAACAAGATTTGTTTGTGGCACCTAAAATGTTGCTGATGGAAGGAAAGGAATGAGGGAGGTGATGTTTATTGAGCACCTACTGTGTGTCAGGGCCTGTGCTGCTACATGTTTTCATGTGTTTGCTTTCTTGAGGCTCTTCTTTTTTATCTTACATCCCTGCTCCATTATAGAATTATTGATCAGAGTTGGAAGAAACATTAGAAACCTATTATAATTCTTTCTCTCTTACTTAACAGAGGAAGAGATGGCTATCTAGTAAGGGAAGTGACATGCAAAAGGTCACAAACCTCTTCCGTCCAACAAATATGGATATGTCTGTACCTATGTGTGCCCCTTTGTGTGTGTGTGTGTGTGTGTGTGTGTGTGTGTGTGTGTGTGTGTGTGCGCGTGCAGAGCAGGTGGGTGACTCAGGGGCAATTAGGATTGTCCTGTGTCAGACATACCACTCTGTGTTGTTGACTGCATCCCCAAAACCTGGTGTGTCCACAATGGTGAGCCGTAGCCTCACACCCTTCTCTTCTATGTCCACTGCATGCTTAGTGATCTCCACAGTCTGCATGATCCGCTCTGGAGAAGAGGGAAACTGAGGCCAGGGCAAGGGCAGGCACCTGTCCAGTTAGAATGAACGGCCCGCCCCAACCAGCCTTGCTGCCCAGACGGCCTCGTCCACACTGCCCCCTCTCCACCCCCAAGATAGGAGCCTGTTCTCTGGGAACCAGCAAGGAGCACATTTCCCAACACAGGAAATGCCGGTGGCTGTTGGCTCTGGCCCCAGCTTCTTCTCTGCTCCCAGCTTTTTCTGGGATTCCTGGAATCCGTGGGGGTCATAGATTCATTCAGAGAACAAGATTCTGGTCCCTGCCCTACTTCAGCACCCAAATCTTTAGGGAGTTGGCTGGTAGGCTGCCAGGCCAGATAGGCTATGGAGAGATGCCATCAGTGTCCCTAGGAAGCCATGGTTTCCTGTATGCTGGGGAGAGCCCCATCCCTGAGACTCTGGAGTGAGTTTAATTTCCCAAGACAGGTCTGCCTGACTGTCTCCATGCTCCTTTCCTTACCTTCAGCACTGAGGAGTTTCCGGTCCCGATACAGATCAGTGAGGAAGAGGCTATTGACAAGAGTGGATTTGCCCAGGCCAGACTCTCCTGACAGGAGAGAGGACAGAGGCACCAAATCAAAGGTAAGATCTATAGACAGCTCTACTGAACCAAGGTGTCAGGGGAATTGTTTTCTTATCTAATTGGGACTAGACTAACCAAACAATAGCATGTCAGAGCTAGAAGAAGCAGAGAGATTGCCTTGTCCAGACTTCTCATTTGAATGAGGCCAAGAGATTGCCCAAGGTTACACACAGAAAGAGGTAAATAGTAGAAAACTGTCAAGCTCCTCTTTGCACCAATTCATACCCTCACCTGTACCCCACCTATATACACGCTCAGCCACCAGTGGCTCCTATTTTTCAAAAAAGCATATCCAGTCGCTGCTTGCTCCTTCCCACCCATACCCTCCTCCCACACACAGACACTCATGCCATGCCCACCCGAAATACCCCCTACCCAACCCAGCCCTGCCCCTTTTCTACCTGCCACCATGAGGGTAAAGTCAAAGCCTTTCTTCACAGACTTTCGGTGGACTTGGTTGGGGAGGGTTGCAAAGCCCACATACTCCTTGTCATCCTAGTGGGTAGGAAGGCAGAATACATGAGGCTAAGAGGCAGGAGGGGCCCCAGCACCCAGCACCAATCTTCTTTCTCCCTTCTAGGTCTTTGCCCCAGCCTTAAAGGAGCAGTGCCAGACTCCTTTGAGTTCCCATCTGAGGCCACTAGCTGGGCTTCCTGCCCCTGCTGAAACTATCAGTTTCCAGTGCCCTTGGGGGCAGACATCATAGAGTTGCGGCTGACATACACCGAGAGACCCCAGATTTACACACACACACACACACACACACACACACACACACACACACACACACAAGGCTCTCTCTGCTCCCTCCCTGGGTCTTCCCGCACTAGCCCACTAAAAGGCAAAGGCAGGGCTAAAGGGTCTACCTCAGAGGAATCATAGGGATCAAGCTTGCCCCATGGGCTGCGGGGCCGGGCTGAGGGGCTGAGAGGGGCTGGGGCACAGAAGTACTGCTGGCTGTCAGAGGACTGGGACCACGAGGGGGGTCTGAACTCCAGGTCATCATCATAGAGGTCTGGGGTCTCGGCCCTTGGCTCCGGGATTTGGGGCCTGGACACTCGGGTCTTAGCCTCCGGTGGGTGGCAGCTCTCGTTTCCTGGGAAATCCTTCACGAACTTGTTCAGTTCTCCATCGTCTGTGGTGTCCTCCAGGAAGCGCTTGATCTGGGGAAGGTGGCGGGGTGGGGTAGAGTAGGTAGGGGTGGCAGGAAGGGAAGAATGAAGAAGAAGGTGGAAGACAGGAAAAGGCAAGAGGGAGAGGGGAAAGCACTTGAGGTTAGAAGGGAAAGAAACGGCAGCCAAGCCAGAGAAAGCACTCACCATCCCTCCCTCACCTGCTTCTAAGTCTCCCAACCGAGATATCAGGAGGGGCCTCTGGATCCAGAAGGAGCCCTGGGCAGCCTCTAAAGCCCTGGCAACTGCTAGGGAACTAAGGAGCTCCCACTCCAGTGCTCTTTTTCAGCAGGGTGTTTGTTGAAGCTGCCCTTCCTGGGAGTCTGACTTAGCCAGGAGCCCGAGACTGTCCTAAAGGCTGGGAAGTCAGACTGATTAAGAGGGAGCAGTACAGGCATTATACCTGAGAGTAGCATGTGGCTCAGGATTCAAGGCAGAATGCAGAGTGTCAGAATGAGGTAGGGGCATGAAGGAGGTGGGTAGGGGAGGTGAGAGCTGCCAGCCCCAGGATGGTAAATCAGTAAGCAGGGGGTTCTGTGCCTCATCACTGCTGGTCAGTGAACTATGGATTGAGGTGCAGATTCTACTGTAGGGGCTCATTCCCCAGGGTTCCCTGTCCATTGCTCAGTACATCTGACACTACCTCTTACTCTTGGAAGAGGCCAGGGAGGGCTGAAGGACAGCTATGCCTCCAGAGCTTCTAACATCCCCCAACTGTGAGGGATATATAAGGGAAGGCACCCCTCAGTTGTTCCCCAGCTTTCTCTGCCCAGAGCCAGCAGTGCCTAAACCATGAACCACAGGGATGGTAGGCAGAGAATGGACTGACTCTTCTAAAGATAGCTGTTTCATCCCATCCCCAGCTTGGAAGAGGTGCTGTTTCTCCCACTCTCATCCTCAGCTCTAGGCCCAAAGCTTCCCCTCTCCTTTGGGGGTCAGCTTCTTTTGTGGGGTGCCTGGCAGTGCTGGGCTCAGCTCTGCTTCACAATACCCACGTGCCACCCCTAGACAATGGACAAGGGCTGGCCGCAGAAGCTGAATCGCTCTCTGGGGGTTGGCCAAGCCACTGTGGAGTCCCAGTTAGGGTGGGGGAGATAAGATGGCCACAGTCTTCCTGCAGATCCCCGTCTTCTAAAGGGAAGAATTGAGGGAGGCAGATACGCGCCCTGTCTGGTTTACACCAGAGGGAAGAGGTTGAGATAGGCAGGAGGGAAAAGTCTCCTAGGGGCTACTTCCAGGCTGTCACCTCTCAAGTCTTCAACACTGTTTATAGCCATAGTCTCCAGGGCTCACCTGGACAGAGGGGAAGAAAAGAGGCCCTTTAAGCTTGAAGCTAGAACCTGCATGAGGGGTCTTAGTGCCCAGAAGAGGCTGTCCTGAGGCAAGCCTGACCTGAAGCTTTTCTCACCTATAATATTTGTGAGGAGCCAGGCTCGGTGGCTCAGCCTGTAATCCCGTGCCTTTGGGAGGCTGAGGTGAGTGGATTGCCTGAGCCCATGGGTTCGAGACCCGCCTGGGCAACTTGGCGAGACCTCATTTCTACAATAAATCAAAAATCAGCTGGGCGTGATAGCACGCGCCTATAGTTCCAGCTAATTAGAAGGCTGAGGCAGAAGGATCACTGGAACCCAGCAAGTCGAGGCTGCAGTGGCCGGGAGCAGCCACTGCACTCCAGTCTGGGTAACAGAGTGAGACTCCAACTCAAAAGAAAAAAAAAAAATTGTGAGGGCCAGTGGAGTGACCATGCATCTCAGTTTATGCTTGCTGTCCTAGTATAATGATTAACTGTGTCCCCTTTCACTCTCAAAAGTGTCCTCACTTGGACAAATAATCATCCCACAGAGAAGGGATGGAGCTGGAGGGCAGCAGGTCTTGTTGTCTGGCAGCTAATGAGTCTGGGGGATTCCAGGAAATCCTGCCTCTCTGCACAAACCCACAGTGACCCAGCAGCTGGTCAGGCCCAGGGTGGGAAAGAGAAGACTGTGCTCCACTTGGTTTCCCAGGGGCACTAAGTGCAGGAGTAGCAGGGCAGGGAAAAAGTAAGGCAGTGATGGAGATCCCTAGCCCTCAGTCTTCCAGCAGAGCCACCAGGACCCTAGCACCATCCCTGCCAATCCCGGTTACCCATCAGAATGGAGGAGTCATAGAGCCTTTAGACAAGAAATCAGGACTCCAGGGTCCCCACTTCCTGCCTGCCCATTCCCACTCCCAGCTCTGTCATTGACCAAATCATCTGAGCCCCAATTCCAGCCAAAGGAGGGGAAAGACAGGTCAGGTCCACCCGTCTCCCAGAGCTGCACCTTACCCCAGCTTCAGTCCTGTCCTCAGGGACAGAATTCCCTTGCCATCCCAGTGAACGGTCCATGTCCCACGCTTCAGGCTCCCTGTCAGCAAGCTCTAGGTCTAATTTTATCTCCCAGGCAAAGTTCCTCACACACAGTCTTGTTTTGATGCTCTTGTTGTCTGGCTTCCTGGCTTGCTCCTTTCCCTTTCTCTTTGACCCCCTTCTGGTCTCTGGCAGGGGCCAAAAAAGCCTGTGGAATGTCCTTCCCCACCCCCTCCTTCTCCCCTTCCCTTGGCTCCCACCCTCCAAGGACAGCTCAGCTGCAGCAGGATCACTTGGTTCCTCTGCAGTCCCCTCCTCCTCTGATTGGCTGCCCCATGACGTCTGCCTGCTGCCTACCCTGGTGGGCACAGCACCAACCTCCCAACTCTGCCTGCAGCACAGGCTCTTGATCCACTTGACCTCTCCTATTAACCTCCAAGGACACTGTGGTCTGCCTGAGGACTATCAACTGTTGTTCCCAAGGTGACCTGGCCTATCAATGCATGGGAACAGCCAGCCAGGAGAACCACTCCCAAAGGATTCCAATCCCCCAACCTCTCTTTCGCCTTAACTTCAAGCAGTGCTAAAGTGAGGATGAGATGTACTTTAACCTGGGTGTAGGTTCTCATGGGAATGGCACCACACTTCTTCCCCAGTGTCCCTTTGTCTTCCCCCAGCAGGGAACCCCACTGTCTTTGGAAATCTGCTCCTAGATTTCCCTGCAGGAAACCCCCTCCTAGATTTCCCTGCAGGAAACCCCAGCCACAGAGGCGGCTTTGCTCTAGGAATTCCTCCTACCCTAGGACACCTGACCCCTGACTCATGGGGACCTGCATCAATTTCATCACCCCATGGCTTCCATAAATCAACAGGGAAGCTGCTAGCGCTTGGTCTCTGAGGGGTATGGGCTTAAGCTGATGAGAGGCTGGCATCCTAGAAGCCTCAAAGCTGCCATTTAGGTGGGAGACAAATCAAGGTGCTAGCCCAGGAGTGTGTAGATAGAGCACTTAATTAGGAGTCAGGAGGCCAGTGTTTCTGGTTGGGCTGGAAACACCCTTTGTGAGTCTGGATAGTGTCTTAATTTCAGGGTGTTAATGTCCAATTGTGAATGGCCCTTCCTTGCCTCCCAGGGAGGCTGGGGAGAGAAAGAACTCCCAGATGGCAGATACCTTAAGATGCTTTGAACCTGAGGAGGGAAGGTAAATGTCACAGAATGGTCATTAATGTTGGTCTGTCATTCTTTTCACATGCAAACTTAAACCCCCTGGGGCTCCTGGGCTGGGGACATCTCCCCACTGATTCCTGAAGCAGCTGGGACATGGACCTCTTTTTTTTTGAGATGGAGTCTCACTCCGTTGCCCACACTGGAGTGCAGTGGCCAGGAGCAGCCTCGACGTGCTGGGCTCCGGTGATCCTTCCGCCTCAGCCTTCCGAGTAGCTGGAATTACAGGCACGCACTACCACACCCAGCTGATTTTTTTGATTTATTGTAGAGATGAGGTCTCGCCAAGTTGCCCAGGCGGGTCTCGAACCCATGGGCTCAGGCAATCCACTCACCTCAGCCTCCCAAAGCGCGGGATTACAGGCTGAGCCACCGAGCCCGGCTGGACCTCTTTTAACAAAGAGACCTCTTTTAACAAGGAGACCCTCATAGAGGAGTCTGGCCTGATATGAACCAGTTGGCCTAAGGTCTGGCTTGAGGTCAGAGGCCTGAGGATGAGGACTTTGCTGGTGGCAGTGTGTCTTTAATTAGAGAAAAACAATGTGGCCTCAGCCAAGTTGAAAGCACCAAGACCTCAGCTGAACTGAACTTAGTGTGTGGCAGAAAAAATCCCTGTGGCCCTGCTAGGCTTGGCACTGAAGACAATCAATGTTTCCCTAGGCTTTCATCCCTAGAATAATCAGTGTGTCCGTCCCCCGTGTGGGGAGAAAGAAGGGGACAGAAATAAGGACAGGCACCATTTGGCCTCTCCCAGGAACCCCCCTTTGGAGAAGGTCACAGAGTCACCAAGACTTCCTGGCCAAGACTTGGGCCTCTGCCTGGACACAGCTTGAGTGACAAGAGCCCAAAAGATTGGCCTTTCCAGACCTGAAAGCTTCTGATTCTATGGGGGCCAGAAACATCCCTTCTGGAGGCTGCCCACAGCCAACATCGTGCCCCACAGGCTGGTCACAGAATCCTGCATGCTATAAACAGCGTGTACCTCCCAATGCAGAGGGCAAAGGCCGTGGGGTTTCCAGACTGGGAGGAGAGGAAAGCATGTGGCCTGGAGGTCCTGACAAACGGACACTGTGTTTGTGGAGGCTCTAATAACAATGGCAGGAGAAGAATGGGCAGCCTCACAGTCAAGTATTAAAACTTTCTACCTGGGAGCCCCTAGGGAGGCTGGCTAGGATTACTGTTTCTCTTTCCACTACAGGCAGGTGGCAGGAACGAGTCCCCCACGCGCTAGAGAGGGACCTGGTTGGTTGGGGGCAGGGGAGAAGGGGGTGCGAGGTAGATGCAGCAGGAGAAGCAGGGGTCCTGTCCAGGAGGCAGAGGGACCCAGCTGATTCCACTAGAATCAGGAGGGTGGGCTGAGCTTCCCTCTTTCAGGGGTCCCTTTGGGAAAGGCCCAGGGGCTGCCCCTTGCTAGATTGTGGGAGGAGGGCCCAAGCGTCTCACCATCCCTCTTGGGAAGGCAGGCAATGTTTGTGGGCCTCCTTTGTGTTTTCCAAAGGAAGTTGGTACTGGCCCCTGAGCTCAGGATAGGTGGGTGAGGAGGGGTCACCCAGTTAACAGCTGACCGGGGAAAGGGCGGGGACCCGCAGCTCCGCTCATCGCTGACGCGCCCGCCCCAGCCCAACATGCGCGTCTCGGGCGGCGGGCACCTCCCTCAGCACGGACCCACCCCTTCGTCCAAGACCGCCGGCAGCAACCCGGGGGTCGAGGCCCGCTTCACCACAGCTCGGAGGAAAACTTGGGAGGGCGACGCAGCGCCTCCCGGCAGCTGTGCGTGCCTGTGCCTAGGGCCGGCGACAGCGCCTCCCGCCCCGGGGCTGCGGCGCCGCGCGGGTC